>NC_037670.1:122717969-122958369 GCF_003255815.1 Theropithecus gelada | reverse complement strand
CGATCTCGGCTCACTGCAAGCTCCGCCTCCCGGGTTCACGCCATTCTCCTGCCTCAGCCTCCTGAGTAGCTGGGACTACAGGCGCCTGCCACCGCGCCCAGCTAATTTTTTGTATTTTTAGTAGAGACGGGGTTTCACCGTGGTCTCGATCTCCTGACCTTGTGATCTGCCCATCTCGGCCTCCCAAAGTGCTGGGATTACAGGCTTGAGCCACCGCGCCCGGCCAGATGATTGGCTATTTCTTTGCTTCCTGTTTTTGCCTAATTAACATTTTAGTGAGCTCTCTTTACTACCTCATTGGTCAGGTGTGAGCTAAGTTGCAAGCCCTGTGTTTAAAGATGGATGCAGTCACCTTCCCAGCTAGGCTTAGGGATTCTTAGTTGGCCTAGGAAATTCAGCTAGTCCTGTCTCTCAGTTTGTTTCCAGAATAAAAATGAGTGTAAACTCACGTTGAAATTTCAAAATACTACATATACTTTATGAATATGTTAGAAATGATATAGAGAAGGATTAAATCTGTATGTATTACATAACTAACTTTATTGCTGCTTCTCAAATATATACAGATATAGTGTTTAATAGGCTAAAATACTGATGATCTTCTTAATATTTTTCTATACAATAAAAGTGTAAAATACACTTCTATGTTCTATGTCAGGCTTAGTAAAACTAGTTTTATTTTTAATTAAAAACCATGACTTCATATTTTCTTACTCAGCATTGGACAAATAAAGGTAGCTCATCAATGGCATATAACAAGATAAGAGCTCACAAATCTTCCAATAGGAAATAGGAAAAACAGTTCTTATTTTGATAGAGATTGATAAAGTTTCAGCTATAATTTGCAATATGGAGACTCTTTGTAAGCATCTGTCTTTTGTTTACATCAGGCATCTGAGCATTCATTCTGTTTTGGAGAGAGTATCTCCCAGTGTGCGTCTGAGTGAGAGGAAATGTTCCTTATCTAAATAAGTAAGCCAAAGGAGACAGACACAACTTCTTCCCGTGTGTGACAAACTAAGGCTCGAACATGTGCCCTAGACTTGGCCAATAAGCTCCTCACTTGAGACTTTGGATCATAAGCATTTCATACTGAGATGTAGAAGTAGTTGCAAAATCTTTCATTGCATTGAGTTCTCAACAGTGATCGTGTCCTTGTGAGCTTACCAATATTAGTGAGTACCCAGTGGCATAAATGTCACCTTTGCTGCTATGGATAGTATGTTAATTAGACTATTCCTGTACCAGGCCTTGGCTGTTCTCCCTTTTGTCTAGCCTCCTTTGGTGCTAATCTGTTTGCTAAAATTGATTGCCAAGTGTTTTTGTGAATTCTGTGAGCTATTTGATATCCATCCACTATATTCTTTTTGTCTTAAGTTGGTGGGTATTAATTTTCATTCTGTGCAACAAGATTTCTTCCTTATTCCTATACAGATACCTGTCTGGACATGTCTAATTGCTGGTACCTTATTGGCACATATAAAACAAATTCTTACCTTGCTAGTGATCACCTCCCATGTACTTTACTGACTGTCTACGATTATTTTAAGTCACTTTTGAGTAGGTTATCAATGAGAGCTATAATTATCTTCCAAAGGTTAAAAAAAAAAGCATAGATTCTACATCATTCACTGAATAATCACAGTACTGTGGCAAAATCATATATTACAAGCTAGTTATTTTCTGTTATAAATTTCATTTTAAAATAGTCAAACATATATATACATAACACTATGAACTTTGAGAAAGAAAAAGGATATCATTCAAACTGAAAATAAATGAACAAATGCAGTAGGATTATTTAGCATTTCTAAATACCTTTTTATATTAAATTACTTTTTAAAACAGACATGTTTCAAAAGAAGACATACATGCAGCCAACAAGCAAATGAAAAAAACCTCAAACTCACTGATCATTACAGAAATGCAAATTAAAACCACGGTGAGATACCATCTCACATCAGTCAAAATGGCTATTATTAAAAAGTCAAAAAATAACAGATACTAGCGAGGATACAAATAAAAGAGAACACTTACACACTGTTGGTGGGAGCATAAATTAATTTAACTATTGTGGAAAGCAGTATTGAGATTCCTCAAAGAGCTGAAAGCAGAACTACCATCCAACCTAGCAATCCCATTATTGAGTTTATACCCATAGGAATATAAATCATTCTGTCATAAAGACACACACATGTGAATGTTCATTGCAGCCTTATTCACAATAGCAAAGACATGGAACCAATCTGAATGCCCATCAGTGACAGAATGGATAAAGAAAATGTAGTACGTATGTACGATGGAATATTATGAAGCCATAAAAAAAACAAGATTACGTCTTTTGTGGGAATATGGATGGAGCTGGAGGCTATTACCCTTAGCAAACTAATGCAGGAACAGGAAACGAAATACCACATGTTCTCACTTACAAGTGGGAGCTACATAGTAAGAACTTATGAACACAAAGAAGGAAATAACAGACACTGGGTACTACTTGAGGGTGGAAGGTGGGAGGAGGGAGAGAAACAGAAAAAAATAACTATTAGGTACTGGGTTTAATATCTGGGTAATGAAATAATCTGTACAACAAACTCCCATGACTCGAGTTTACCTATGTAACAAATTTTCACAGGTAGTCCTGAACTTAAAATAAAAATTATAAAAAATTGTCATATTTTGCAGATACTATGACTACTTGAATATTTTAAAATGTGCAACATTATTGAAAAATTGAGACATTTTTAATAATTTGAAAATTTTGATTATTTTTTCTCTTGATTTTTTTCAAATTATGAAATGCTTATGCAACACAATATAATTTAATTGTTAAGAAGTAGTTTAGTGAAAATAATAATAAAAAGGCAAGCATACAAACAAAAACTTTTGTAGTCAGCAAACTTGTTCCCACTTCTCATTTACTAATTATTTGCGGTGGTTAAACCACCTCACACCTTTGAATCTGGTTGCTTATCTGATAAAAACACATATGTTCTAACAAAATTACTCTGAGGTCTTTAAACACTAGTGAGGTAGTATTCTTGAATGTATGGGCTGCCAGCTCTTAATTATTGCAGAAATATTATTATTGCTATTGCTATTGAAACCAGATTTCACCTAATCATGCACTTACCAGATTTTTAAAAATTTATGATTTTTTGATTTTTTGATGTTTTAAATATAATGGGAAAATTACTGTCTTTATTCTAATGAAAAGTGATTATTTATCATTTCATTTTTATTTCTTGAATATAATTATTGCTTATTGCTCTTTGGAAGTCATCTGTTATTAAGTTGTTGGCTTCTTTTTTCATCAGCCAGAATTGACATTTTATGTGTACACTATAAATGGGATAATATAATTCACAAATCATTTATTCTGCTTTGATTTCAAGTTTATCAACAGAGAAAATGCCTTTCACTTAAGTCCAGGAAAGAAATATATCCATGGGCTATCATGAAATTGGCACTAAAAATCAGGGGATCCATTTCAAGTGCCAGTTCTGCCCCTGTTTACTTGAGAGATTTATTTTATTTTTCTGAGTGGGTTATGTTTGTTTAATTCAAAAAGGTAAGTGGTTAGACTTAGTGGTTTTTAAATTTCTTGCCAATTTGAAAGTTGTATAAATATATATTTATATAGATGTTTAGCAAAACAACTACTGTGGTTCTTTTATTGAAGGGAATAAATTGGGATTGATGGGACAGAACATCTATAAGAATATAACTACACAGATGTGATTCTGCTGGAAAGTGGTGGTCATCAGTTAGGGTAAGCTAGAGTACAAATGTTGTAATGTGATTTGTGGGGAGTTAAGCAGTTCTACCTGGCCTCAAATAAGTTTCTTCCCTTCATATGCCCAACTGCACTGTTGTTTGAAACTCTCACAATAAAAGTCATAATAGTAAACACACTTAGAGCACCTTTTACCCATAACAGACTTTGTTAAAATGCAGATTTGGAATTCTATATAAAAACGAGGACAAGAATTTGGGGTTTCGGACATTCACATATGGCCATTCATTAACATTATTATTTGTGTAAAAATATTAAATGTTATAATTCCCAGCATTCTGGGGCTAGAAAATGTAGCACAGAGATGAAAGAGGTGACGTACCTCTTTGCAGGAAATACATAGTCTCAGCTGCACACAGAAAAGGATGTATATAGTATTACAGAGCAATATGATAACATGGTAAATTGTTTCAGTGTTCAGCACTTGAATTTTTGCCATCTACTAAAAATCCAAAAGACTAAACATGCACTTTACTTCTGAAAAGAAAGAAAAGAAACTTCATAATGAGGTATCAGTAATTCTGATTTAATCATCAATAAAAGACAAAACAGAAAAACATTTTTGACCTCCGTGACTATTAGTAACTCAGTAAAACTGGCTGCTGCTGAAGGTCTTGGACCTTCCTTGTATCATGGCCCACAGTGAAGTCAGGTTTTTGAATTCCTATTATCTGATTCTGTCCTTGGGGGCTGGCTGCAGGAGCTGCCTCAGGAGAAGTCGAAGAGAAAATGACCTCTGAGGAAAGGTCTCGCTTAGCTCAGAAAATCTCCACCCTTCTTCAATGAGTCAGGATTCCTGGGTGGATCACTGGCAAATCAATCCAGGGCCATCTGTTAAAAAGAAATGAAAAAGTAACCTGTCTCTTTTTGAGATTATTATATCTCAGCTGAAGCAATAGGAGAAAAATTGGACAAAACAAAGTGTATTAGAAAAAGCATTAAGAAATAGATATTGAAATAGCTTAACTTTTTAGTTCAGGAATGCCAAACTAATATCTCAGTCCATGGTTAATGCATTTGTCAACCCTGTGAACTTTACCTTTTACTTAAAATAATGAATATGCATAATTCTAAAAGAAAAATTGCTCTCTAAAGCATAAGGTGAAATACTACAGTACATTAATGCCTCCACTTGCATTTCATTGCCCACCTCCATGAGTACTATTCTCCAAATCCAATTACTGTAACTTCAACTCTTTTAACGGTTTCATCTGGTCTTCATATCCATATATCTAAGTAATATGCTATAGGGGGCACTTGTGAGGCACTACTTCCTTGGCCCCCTTAACAGTTTCACACATATTTGCCAGTGTCCAATATCTAGCTACTTTTTACACAAAAAGCCATTCAGCCATGAGCTTGTACAATAATGGAATGCAGAATTTGATGTCCCCTAAAAACTCTTCAAATAATGATATGAGCATGGGGACATAGGTGCACAGCTTCCTCATCCTTTGGTGGGTAATTCTAAGACATACCCTACATGATACCTAATGGGATATTACCAGAGAGATAGTCTCTGAGTTATTCACAGTAGTAACCAACTTGATAACATGGTAGTTACTGCCAGTTAACACTTCCCTGTCTTACTTTTCACATAATCTCACTTTTCTTTTCTGAGATTGCCTTTCTTATCCACTATATATTCCTAGGTCCTTATCTCTGGTATGGCTTTCACAGTGAACCAAAACCAGGACAGCTTGTTACACAGAGTCTGGAATGCAGCTCTTCACATTGGGATTCCGGAACTGGGTCACTGACGAGTCAGATTTCAATAAGGAAAACATACTTAGTAAGTAGGGTGGTGACAATTGATAATATGCCTCAGCATCACGTTTCCTGAGACTCCCAGATGTATTGCACTGGAATGAGACAGAGATGGAAGAAGCAGCACTGATTGCAACAATGCTTCTCCAAGTGTAGTCCCTGGACCAGCAGCATTAGAACCACCTGGGAACTTCGTAGAAACACACATTCTTTTTGCTTCCTTAGACCTATGATATGGAAATTTGAGGGATGGGGCCCAGAATCTGCTATTTAAGAAGGCTTTTAAGTGACTCAAATGTATGTTAAGGCTTGAGATCCACTATTATACCGGAATCACTTTGAAATTCTGACAATAGTGAAGGACTGGTGAAAATAAGGTGCAGATGCTGGGACTGCCTTGGCTAAGTATGAAGGTAAGTGTCTAAAAGCTCCAAAAATTGGGCATGTGAGAAAACTGGGCAAAAGTTGGGCCCAGGGCACAACTTGGGGCTATCTGTTAAAAAGAAACAAAAAAGTAACCTGTTTTTTTGAGATAAAAATTTGAGTTAAAAAAATTGGGCCCAGTACCTAATGAACTTATTATGTGAGACTAGAAATTATCTATGTTTCCTAGATCCTGGGAATTAACTATGTTCCCCATGTGGTCCAGAGGTTCTTTCTTTCCCTTAGGCAATTAGAAATGAATGCACTAGTGAGGGAGTATCAGCATCATTGAGAGGCTCAACGTAGTTGTCGTGTATAGTATAGGATTGAAAGTAAGAGATACTATCCTGGAATTAAACTTATTATCAATAGACCTGATATGTTCCCATAATAGGCAAAAGCAAGTGATGACACATACCCATCAGACACAAAGTAGATGCAATTACTATTACAGCAAGAAAGAGGTGGCAGTCTTGGTGCTTTAATTTGCAAAGATCTGTATGATGGCTAATACATCATATTATTTCCAGTGGTAAGAGAGATAGGCTTCCAACTAAGATATTATTTGACTTATATAACCAGATTTTTAAAAAATTAAAATTAAAAAACTTTTGTAACCTGAAAAATATTTTTTAAAAACAAAAAGCCTTTCTACCACTAAGATGATAAAATCATAATCTCTTGCTGAATTTCTAGATTTGAGCCAAGTGACAAACTCAGAACCTATTGTTCTAAAAGGAGTGTGACTTTCTCTGAAGAAGGGCTCCAACAGTCTCACTGCAAACACGTACATTATCCAAACCTTCCTCTAAAGGATCTAAAGATATCTTGGGATATAGACACCCAGAGCTTTTGAGGGTCGTGGCCTACACGGGCTGAGCTGACACTACCTGTGGACCTGACATATCACCATGCCTCCTCAGTTAGAGAGCTATACAGGTCAGATGATAAATGGAGTTGGGCCCCAAGTTTATTTCACAGTGGCATCAGTGGGATGGTGGACCCATCCTGTGATCATTTTTCCAACCCCAAAGTATGTAATTGGGAGGATTATACTGAGCAACAGGCAGAACTCTCACATTGCATCTCTAGTTTGTGGAGTAAGAGCTACTATGATAGTAAAAATATCCAACTGAAAGCCCATAAAATATCCCACCTCCTTTTTCCCACTCAAGATAGTAAATTGGAAGCAAAACTACATGCCAGGAGGAATTACAGAGTCTGGCACAACCCTCAAAGAATTAATAGGAATGGTTGTCCTCATTGTATCAATGAACATTCCATCTATTTCATCGCAAAAGAAATCAAACGGATGTGAAAAAGGATAATGGATTACCCTAAATGTAATAAAGTGCTAGCCCAATTGCAGTTGCTGTGCCCTATGTAACATCTTCTCTGGATTATATTAACATAGCATTTTGCCTTTGGTGTGTGACATTTGGTCTAATAAATCAGTAAAAAATGATCAGAAATAGTTTACATTTATACAGGAATATCAACAGTCACATTGTTTTCTATGTCTAAAAGCTATGTTAATTGTCCTTCTTTTTGTTGCTGTGTAGTCTAGAGAACTTAACTATTTATGTTTTGTAGAAAATCATGCTGATCAACTATATTGACGACATCAGGCTAATTTAACATGGTAGATAAGAAATTCCAAGTACTCTGAGTATGCTGACAAGATAATGGCTGAGTGTTGGAGAGATAAACCCTATAGCAATCTAGGGCCTACCACATCAACTTTTTTTTTTCTTTTTTTCTTTCTTTCTTTTTTTTTTTTTTTTTTTTAGGGATAAAATGATCTGGAGCATTCCAAGTAAATGAAAGTTATTGGATCTTGAATCTTCTACCACTAAGAAAGAGGCACAGTGCTTTTTGGACCTCTTTGAATTTTAGGGAAGTATGTTCTATAATTGAAAGTGGCTCTCTGACCTATTCATTATATGACTGTGAAGACTGCCTATTTTGAGTGAAACTCTGAGTAAGAGAGGGCTCTGGGGCAGGTCCAGCCTGCAGAGTAATCTTCCCTTTCACTTGGAAATCCTAACAAAACCAAAGATATCCTTGATAGCTAAAGATAGGTAAGTAGGAATTCTACAAGAAATCACCAGCATAATGTTATATGAATATCAGTATGGATCCCTAGAATCTGGAAGGAGAATAGGCCTTCTGTCCCGAAGAACTACCCACCATTTGAAAATTAGCTACTTGTATGCTATTGAGGTCTGTCTGATGTCAAGTAACCATGAAAACAGAGCACTGCATCATTATCTGGATATTATCCTATCTACCAAGTTATGAGGAGTACAAACCCATTTTATGATGGAAATAATAGACTTGAAATTAGGTCCAAGCTTGCTGGTCCAGAGGGTATAAGAAAAGCATGTGAACCGATAGCTCATTGCCTCAACCTTTGCTGCATTTTTTTTGGCCTCTTACTCAACTTATAGCAATGACCTTTTGGGGATGGGTCCTTTTAATCAGCTGTCGAAACGGGAAAACTCTCAGGTGTGGTTATTGTATGAACCACCCTGATATGCTGAACTGCCGCAGCACTACAACTACACACATGGGGGTCCCTAGAAGACAGTGCTGATTGCCTCCAAAGGACAAAGCTAAAGGAAATGCTGCTGTCAGTTGGCAAGAAACAGCACATATGCTCATCAACTTTGTATGAAAAGAGAATTAACCTGACATAAATGTGTATACAGACTCCTAAGCAGTATTTAATCAGTTGGCAGGTCTAATTGGAGCCTGGAAATAACAAGATGGAAAATCAGAGCCAAAGTGGTCTCAGGAAGAGGCATAAAGATAGACTTACGAAGGTGAGCAGAAAGTCTGTGGATCTTTGTGTCTCATATCAGTGCACACTAGAGAAGATTGTCAGCAAAAGAGGTATTCAGCAACAAGTGAGAAATATGACTCATCTGTCAGGTGTGTGCCAGTCTCAGTCAACCCTGTGCAATGACTGCAAAGTCAGAGGCAGGAAGGGGTACTATGCACGGTCCAATAATATGGGCTTTTTCTACCATGTATGATCCAGCTAAAAGCTGCCAAATGGCTAACCTGTCATTGACAGAATAAACTTACTTTTATCCAAAAATGAAATGAAGATAATATTCATGGGACAGAAATCACTTTGGAAAAATAATTGACTGAAGTGCCAACTGCAAGTTACTTTTGAAATATTTCTTCCAAATGCGGAAAATTGAAGGCTTCCTATACATGTGAATAAGTAAGTCTTGGCAGTGTTACTTGGCAGTACTACTGCTGGAGATTTTTCTAGACCAATGCTTTATTGTTGGGCTCCGCTGGCCTTCGAACTTTGCCTTGATGGCTGTCAGATGATTTCTGACACAAGCAAATCCAAACTGTCGGAGAATCATTTCACCCTGGTTCACAAAGCTGCAGACCTCTAGCTGTAATCTCATGTGAATGATGGCACTGAACTTGAAAGTTTTGTATACAAGAAGGTTAATGAGAAAACTGAAACTCCAACAAATCTTGTTTGGAGAGCTGGTAGTGACAACATCCAATTTTGCATTACTACAATATACAAGCTGGATTGTAGACCTTCTGCATTTGGTAGAGTAACTCATGCCAGTCTGAATGCACATGTGTATACTCAAACCTTTCCATTAGGAGTCAAAGTGATCCTGTAAGCTTAAACGGATGGGAAAACCTTCCATGCAGAAGGTTATGAGGTTGGGTTAAGATTTGAACTACAAGCTTAATGGATTTTGAGTAAAGCATTGCATTTGACTGTGCAGGTTAAGAGAAATTAACCCACAGTATGTTGGCCTTAAAATTCTGTAAAATGTCAAGTGGATAAAGTTTTTAGTCTGTAAAATAACTGTAGTTCTCCCCAAAATGAAGTCTTGAGATGGCAAGTCAATTCTAGAAGACATACTCGAAAGCACACGTGGCAATCGTAATATTTGTGACACTTTTCACTTTAGTTCCTCAGTGTTATTTTATATGTGTTCAAATGACAGTATGGAATCATGTTGTAAAGGAAATGACCCAATTTGCCAGTTTGTACTTCATGTACTTCAGTTTTCATGATCTTTAAATATATTGCTGTTTGCGCTATAGTTGAATTTAAGGTACTATAGTTGAATTTAAGGTACTACAGTTGAATTTAATTTTGTATCAAAGTAAAATAAAAACATCAAATTTGGGTCACAGTTGCCCATAAACATATAATTCAGACGTGTCTTATTCTGGCCAAGATGTAGCGACAGGTATCAAAATGGCCTGTAGCCTGAAATAACTAAATACCATAAATAAATAAATAAATAATAAAAATGCTACTGATCAGTCCATATGTGTGAGGAAACTTAGCCAAAGCCAAGAAATGGACTACATAATGTGATTCAAGGGAATGATCTCCGGGAATTTCACAGGGCTGGGAGTATTTCTCTTCCAAGCAGCCAGAGTTAAACTTCATAAAACCCATGGGGCATAGGATAAGTACCCAGAAGAATTTTGCCTCAGGAGCAGGGAGAATTAGTTGTATGCTAAACACTGTTACATTTCTGATGAAAAATATAAAATAAAAGCAAAACCCAAAAAGATCAAACTGTTTTAATGCAATATAACCATGGTACAAAGCAACACTGAAAAATTACCACTGAACAATGTAAAATTTCCTATGTCTTGTACTCAATAAAAAAATTATTAGGCATTCAAGAAACCAGAGATATGCAATCTATAATGAGTAGAAAAATCAATTATTTGAAACTGATCCATTAAATGAAACAGATGAAAAAGTAAGTATAGAAGGATATAATGACAGATATAATTGTATTCCATGCATTCAATAATCTGGAAGATATGTTGAACCTGTTAAATAGATACATATGAGATACACGGAAGACCTAAATTCAATTTCTAGAGGTAAAATTACAATGTCTGAAATAAAAAATACACTGGACCTGCTTAATGGAATACTGGGACATATTAGACACACACAGAAAAAGTTTAGTGAACTTGAAGGCACAGCGGTAGAAACCATCCTAAATGAATCACAAAAAGAAAAGTGAATTTAAAAAAATAAAACAAACAAACAAAAACAGTGGATTGGTGAACTGCCAACAATTTGAAGTACCCCAACATACGTGTAATTAACATTCCCAAAGCAGAGAAGAGAGGGGGGAAGGCAGAAAAAAACGTAGGAATACTCCTAAAAACATTTATTTCCAATTTTAATAAATGCTATAAACCCACAGATCTAGGATGCTCAACGAATCCCAGTCACAATAAACATGAAGATCTATACCAAGTCACATAATAACGAAATAACTTAATACCAGTAATGAAGAGAGAAACTTACAAGCAACAGAGGAAAAAACACATGCATGCACACACACACCCCCCCGCATGCCAAGGACCAAAAATTAGAATTGCACCAGATATCCTGTTGGAATCATTGCAAACCAGCCAACAGTGGAACGATATTTTTAATGTGCTGAAAGCAAAATATTGCCAACTTAGAATTCTAGACTCATTTCAAAAACTAAGACAAAATTAAAAAGAAGAATGGACATCAAAGGTAAAATAATTCATTACCAGAAAACTTAAACTAAAAGAAATGTCAAAATAAGTTTTTTGGGGTAGAAGGAAAATGATACTAGATGAAAATCTGGATTCACACAAAGGAATGGAAAATGCTGGTAATTATCTAGAAAAATGAAATTGACTGTTTTCTTAATATTTAAATATTTTTGAATTTGAATATTTTATATATTTTGAAATAAAATAGATGAAGGGCAAATAATGGAGTCTAGGGTTTGTAAGATAGGAAAATGTAAAATGTATGGCAACAATAGTACAAAGGTTAGGTTAGGATGGAAGAAGTGAATTCACCCTTAGAGTCTTGGAAGGAGCATGGCCTTGCTTAATTTCATACCTCTAGCCTCCAGAGCTCTGAAAGAATAAATTTCTGTTTTAAGTCACTACATTTATGGTAATTTATTATGGTAGCCTCAGGAAACACAGAATGCTTGTTTCAAAGTAGTTTAATTTTTTCCATATACATCTCTATTTTGTCGAAAGTTTCTATAATCATTTTGCTAAATTTTTTGTTTTTTATTGTTAAAAAGTTCATTTACAAACTTTTATTCCACTTACATTTATTTAATTCACTTGTTCTTCACGATTATGCTTAGATTACTTAAAAAATTTAAATAGGATATTAGACAAAGGTCATCATCTCGTGGTATTTCCCTGTCAATTATTTTTACAGTATCTGCATGTTAGGAAAGTATCACAAAAGAAAGAATGTAAAAAGTTGAATAATTGGGATTTCATTTTACTGTCATGCTTTGTATACATACATTAATGGACACTGCACTTGTGCATTTATTCTTAGGCTGAACCCATTATCCTAAGATTTTAAACATCTATTGGAGAGATAAATTGTGTTTGCATTCTATTTAATTCTGACAATTGTGAAGGCATGACTATTTTAATTGACTAACAATATTCTTATTTATCAAAGTTTACTGAAGTAACATGAACTTGAGAAACATTTAGGTTATGTGATGGTTAATATTGTGTCAACTTGATTGGACAGAAGGATGCAAAGTATTGTTTCTGGGTGTATCTGTGAGGGCGTTGCCATAGGAAATTAACACTGGAGTCAATAGACTGGTAGGGGAATACCCACCTTCAATGTGGGTCGGCACCATCCAATTGGCTGCCAGTGTGGCTAGAACAAAACAGGGGGAAGAAGGTGGATAAGCTCGCTTTCTGAGTCTTCTGGCTTTCATCCTTCTCCCATGCTGGATGCTTCCTGCTCTTGAACATCAGACACCAGGTTCCTCGAGCTTTGGACTCTTGGTTTGCCTGGGGCTCTAAGGCCTTCAGCCACATACTGAAGGCTGCACTGTTGGCTTCTCTACTTTTGAAGCTTTGGGACTTGGACCAAGCCACTCCTGGCTTCCTGGCTCTTCAGCTACAGACGGCCTATTGTGAGACTTCACCTTGTGATTGTGTGAGTCACTTCTCCTTAATAAACTCCCTTTCATATATACATGTAGTTCTGCCGCTCTGGAGAACTCTGGCTAATACAGATTAGTTTGCATTTTTCTTTCTTTTTAAAATCTATTTGGGACTTTATTAAATGAGAAATAAATTTTTATAATGTTTGGACCACCATACATCTGGAGCGTTTTTACAGCAGCTAGCATCATGTTAATACAGATGCCATATCTGGCCCTATTACATTGGATACCAAGCCCTTAAGTGATGCTTCTTTTTTTGGTGTTTTTAAATTTTTATCTTTTTCAACTTTTTTTTTTTTAGATTCAGCAGGGTACATAAGTGACATTCATGAGGATTCTATTATGGTAAATGTAGCATGCTAGGGTGATTTCATTTTACCTGTGGGATATTGTGGAACGTTGCACATTCAGAAATAGTAATAGTGCAAGCAAGGCAATCTTAAACTGTTCTGGAGATTAACACAATTCTTAGGGAATTCATGTAGCTCTCCACGAAATATCAGAGTCCAGCAATCAAATAATAGTTTACCCTGCAATAAAGGGCAGAAAGGCAAATGATTCAAGAGCAAATGAAACTTGAAGTATCTGGGAAACAGACTAGAAACTAGATGCTCACCTGGGCTTTGATATGACAAGCTTTTTTCTTTGCTTCAAGAATGATTTCGAGTCACTTTACTCAAGCCTGAGAGGATCCCAAAAATAAACTATAGAGATTAAGAATAGGTGGATAAAAGAAAAAGCAGAATCTAGTTTCGGCTAATTTGAATTACCTAACTTATACTTTGTTCTAAATTACTTATCTAATATTTAAATAAGTTGTTTACGCTGAGCGTGGTGGCTCATGCCTGTAATCCCAGCACTTTGGGGGGCCGAGGCTGGTGGATCACGAGGTCAGGAAATCAAGACCATCCTGGCCAACATGGTGAGACCCCTCCTCTACTAAAAATACAAAAAATTAGCTGGGCGTGGTGGCGTGCCTGTAGCCCCAGCTACTTGGAAGGCTGAGGCAGGAGAATCGTTTTTACCTGGGAGCCAGAGGTTGCAGTGAGCCAAGATCGCACCATTGCATTCCAGTCTGGCGACAGAGCAAGACTCCATTTCAAAAAAACTAAATTAATTAATAAGTGATTTAATAGTTAAAATGTTTTGCTTTGCTATTCTAACACAAAATTCCACTTGTATGGGAAACATCTAAATGAGATGGAAAGATTTGAAACATAAAACAAAACACAAGGCATCTCCATGAATTTGTTGACTGAAAACCAAAATCTAGATCAATACATCTACAAGGTAATAGCCTCTGGAGCACTGGCTTTACACATTCAAGTCTGTTGTTGGTAAATATTACAACCAACTCCAAGTAGTTTATAAACTAAGAAATATAAAATGCAGTCATTGTCCTATGGAAAAAAAAATCTAGGAACACAGAGAATCAAGTTTTCTGCATGACTTTGATACATTGCATATTAATGTGATTTTGATAAATTTCAGGAAAGAAAAAAATTACAGGCCACTTCGTTAACCTGGCATTCATTTACCTCATGAAAAATTCATAAAATTATAATACATAAGTAAATTCTAAGTAACTCTTAGATTAATTTAAGTTGATTAATCCTAGATTCACTCAGTTCTAAAATCTTTTCACATGAAATATTTCTCATATACATTTCATGTTCTCTTCCATATTAAGCTAAATTACTTTAATTTATGTAAATCCAGATGTGTTTGAAGTATGATTGAGGCCATATATTTTAATTCAGAGGAAGATTTTTGGCACTTAGTCCTATGTAAGATATTTTCTGATGTGCCAGGTGAAGGATACGTGATGAGAAAATTTCAATTATGTCCATTTCTCCCTATTGAATTTTATCTTCACATTCCATTTACTAGCACAGGCATTGAATGGAAATGAATTAAAGAAAATAATTAAATATTTTATTTCACATCAGCTTTTCATATCACGCTTCCTCCTTGTTGACAATAGTCTTCAGATGCAAATGTGCATCTGTAATCCAGAAATTAGCTATCATCACTACCTCTAAAGGTTTAGGTCACATTATTTACATTACTTTCTCCACATTTCTGAGAAATCTCAGGAGGATTTTGCATCATCGTGATCCCTTCTGGCTCTATTTTCCTGCTCTGCTTAACTTGCTTAGGTTATAGATTATCTTGCTTTTCCCCATATGCAGTTTCTGTTTGGCCTCACATGGACCCAGATGTGGAACTGGGACCATTTTTCAAATGTTCACAAAAATAACCTTTACCATTTAATGTTTGCAATTACTTTTGCACCAACCAATAATTGTGCATTGCCTTATGCAGGATTCAGCTGAGGGGAGGAGGCAGGTATCACATCTTTCAAACACTAACATCTTTGTAATGAAAGTGGAGCATCCTATCCCTCAGTAAGCAGGTATTTGCTTCTTTCTGTCTGCAAAGTGCCCTTTAACCAGTTTCTGCCTCCCCTTTCTCATATCTCTCTTCTCCACATTCTTCAGCCTTTCTCAGCCAACCAAGTAAAAGGTTGCATTTTCATATTTGGACCCAGGGAATGGCTTGAGATGTTCTAAGTTTACAAGTTTTGTAAAGTCATTTGACTGACATAAACATAAATGATGGCAGAAGAAAATCCAGCATTTCAATATGTGAAAGAGTGGAGCCAGCAAAGGAGACAGAAAAAGTAAACGTGAACGTGAAATGAAACCTAGTAAAGTATGAAATCACAAAATTCAGTAGAAGGAAATAATGCAAAAAAGAAGGAAGTGATAACAGTATCAAATGGCGGCAGTGGATTGCATTAGAGGAGAACTGAGAATTGATAATTAGATATGCAAAGAAGGTCATTGATAGCCTTGTCACAACCAGTTTTAGTAAAATGTTTTAGATAAAATTTTAGGATTAGACTTAGGAGAAATTTGGAGGTGAGAAACTGGAGATAAAAAGTATAGACCACCTCTAAGGAGAGGTTTGTTGTAATAGTTTTTCATTAGGAAAAATTTAACTAAAGGATGACATAGTGTCTGGGAGACTCTGTAAGATGGTAAGAATTTCAGGATGATGGTAGGCTGATGGTAATGATAGATCAGTAAAGGAAAATGTATGATGCAAATGAAAGAATTAGATGAGAAAAAGATGTGTGCTACAGCTCAGATTCAGTGGAGGGGTTGGTTTTAGATAGAAACAGAGAAAGTTTATCTGTTTTGACTAGAATGAAAGGCAAAATGTAGTGATAGATATAGACAAATCTATAGATTGTGACATGAGATATTTCCTGTTTGATCACTTACATTTTCTCAATGAAAAAACAGAAAAATTTTTCTTTTGCGATTGGAGATGGGAGATGAAATGATTCTCAAATAGCTTGCTCTGGTAGAAATTGTTAGCTGTAAAATGTGTAGTAGCAACTTACCTGGATATCACCCTCAACAGTGTTAGGCATTTAAAATGATTTTTCAAAACTGTATCTCACTGTCAATTAAATTTGCATGTTTTTGATAATCTGCAAGTGAACTCTCTCTTTTTTTAAAAAAATACGTATCCTCATTGAACAAAATAAATATGTAGCACTAGAGGTAGGAAAGGACTAATTTAATCCAAGATATTCTCAGGAAATTTGTATTTGTTTTAGGTTCTTTGCATTATTGGTAACTGTGTCTGCTGTGCTTTGGAATAAGGTCCAAGATTTGAAAATGACTTTGCAGCTCTCTCAAGAAATCCCTTATCCAAGAAATACAGGATAAATAGCCATCAGGAGTATGGTTGTACAACCAGAGCTGATGAATAAACTTTTAGGGATTCCTAGTTTTCTTTTTCAATAATATAAATACATTTTAAATAATTTGTATGTTCTTCCATCTTTACTCCATATACTTACAGAACTAATATAAAGATATTTAGCTACACAGTGAAATGCCAAACTCATAGCTAGTTTATCCATCTAATTGTTAGTGGAAATGGAATTTATTTTCCTCTAATTTTTTTGTTGTTATTGTTGCTCTATTTAAATTACGAGACAGAGATCAGTGGAAGGCGGGGGGTGGGTGTAATTAAAGCTGAATAAATGTACAGGTTTCTTTCTACTCCATCACTATTTACCGGTTCAATAACGGATTTGCATGCTGTTTAAAAACCAATTCCCTGAGGACAAGGTTATAAAATGTAGATTGAGTGAACACTATCAGAGGTCAAATTTCTCATAGTTAGGTGGTTAGCTGAGATGTATGTTGGCAAAATAACATCTGAAAGTATGAAATTAAGTATGCTTTTCCAGAGATAATATTGCTGAAAGTAGCTTTGCCAAAATATTTTTGGAGTTAAAGGTGTGTTCTCATTAAAGATGTGGTTACTTAGGTTTATAAACATTGCAATTCAAGATTTCAAGGTTCAACTGTGGTTTATCTACTGCATACCTACCTCTACCATAAGGGATAAGTTTAACCTGTGCACTGGGTTAAAGGGATATACATGAAATAACTCTAGGAATATTGCCAACATTTTTAGACCTGCATTACTAATGAATCTATTCTTCTTTAATAAACCTGAACTAAGATAATTTTCTGTAACAATTTTTCTCTTTAAAGCAGAATACACATATGTACATTATGTACCTATCTGTGAATGCATATATGGATAGATATAGATGTAGATAGTTATAGATATATAGATAGATTGGTCCTACTCCCCAAAGTAGTCTTAGAGGTTTTACTTGGGAGTTCATGTTATTGATTAACAAAATTTTAAATTTAATATCTAGCTAGATTTGCAACCTTCAAGTCTCAATGCACCCTTTTCCATTTTGACTCTAATACTGAGTCCATTATCAAGCTCTATCAATTAATCTTTTCTTTATCTAATTATTTATATTTATTTGTTCCTATCTATTTTCTTACCCAATCTTGGTTTAGGTCATTTCCTCCTTAATCGTGGATTATTGAAAGAGTCTCCTGTAGCACTCTTTTCTCTCCTCTTTGTCACACACACAGACAAACTTATTTTCCCAAATTGATGGTTAGGTGAGCCATGTGGCTGAGCAGCAGTCATTGAAATGTAAGCAGAAGTATTGTCCGTTACTCCAGCTCATATCCTCTATGTGCATTGTCATAATGTGTGGGTTCTCTGAGGCAGGAAAAAGTATTAGACAGACTCATCTTTTCATATAAAACTTTTAATATAAAACTTCATCAAAAGCATGTCTTATCAACTTTTGTTTTTTTTCCTCCCAAATAATTCTCAAGGTAAATTATTTTTCTTCTTTATTTTTCCATAGTGGAGTTAATCTTATCCCAGATTATATCTGAGGCAGAGGGTGGGGGGCAAAAAACCAAAATGCTTTCAGAATATGATTTCCTAGATATTTAATAGCAGCTCCAAGACAAAACCAGATTGTGATGTTTGTCTACATACAGAGGAATAGAGTTTTCAGCATCACATCTTGGAAGCAGAGTATAAATAGCATCCATGACGCAGATTTCGATGTTTCAAATACACTTATTATGTCAATATTCTCATGGGTTCATGCAAAAGTGGACCAATTCTACTCTAAAGACTCTTGTCAGATTTGTAAATAAAGCCATAAAAACCAGTCTCTCTGTTCTTTGGTAGCCATCAATACTGTTTCAAAAGGAGATGGGTTTCTTTCTTTTTGGAGTGGAGTAAGTTCCTTCCATCACCTTTGATGTCTACTCTGTCTTGACTTCCTCACAATCCCATTCTCCTTTTTGAAAAGGGGACCCTAAATTCGCGTTTGTTCCAGACAGTCTTGGAACATTTTTGTAGAGACAGGGTCTTGCTGTGTTGCCCAAGCTGGTCTCGAATTCCTGGGCTCAAGACATCCTCTGCCTCATCTCATAACTTTTGATATGTATTTCTTTGTTAAACTTTAAATAACTCTGGGAGACAATATAAAATTTATTTTCACTCTATTTTGTAAAAAGAAGTTGAGGTCTCAGAATTTTTTTTTTTTTATTTATTTTTTTATTTTTTATTTTTTATTTTTTTTTGAGACGGAGTCTTGCTCTGTCGCCCAGGCTGGAGTGCAGTGGCCAGATCTCCACTCACTGCAAGCTCCGCCTCCCGGGTTCACGCCATTCTTCTGCCTCAGCCTCCCGAGTAGCTGGGACTGCAGGCGTCCGCCACCTCGCCCAGCTAGTTTTTTGTATTTTTTAGTAGAGACGGGGTTTCACCGAGTTAGCCAGAATGGTCTCGATCTCCTGACCTCATGATCCGCCCGTCTGGACCTCCAAAGTGCTGGGATTACAGGCTTGAGCCACAGCGCCCCGCCGAGGTCTCAGAAATTTTAAGTGACTTCTCAAGTGATGGAAATGGCATTGGCTCTCTGCTGTCTTCCTCCTGAAAACATATAATCCCTGTCTAATCATTGAAAAACATGAGACAAATCCCAGTTGAGGGACATTCTACAATGTATCTGTCCAGTACACTTCAAAACTATCAAGGTCATCAAAAACAAAGGAAGTCTGAGAAACAGTCATAGCCAAGAGGAGTCTACGGAGATATGACGACTAAACACAATACGCTGCCCTAAATGCGATCCCAAAACAGAAAAAGCACAGTAGGCAAATACTAAAGAAATTATAATAAAATATAAACTTTAATAATAATGTATCAATGTTGGTCCATTACTTGTGACAATGTACCATACTAATGTAAGGTTTTAGTAATAGAGTAAACTTGGTGTGAGGTACATGGGAACTCTACGTTGTCTTCACAATTATTCTGGAAGTGTAAAACTGTTCTAAAACTAAAAGTTTATTTTAAACAGTGAAAAGATTGGTTACATTAAAATAAAAATTTAAGTCCAATGTATCTGTAAATTCCATATTTTTATGCTATATTATGTTGTTTCATTTCTTTCACTGCTGAAAAGGATTTTTTTATTGTTGTTAAGTTTAATTTATTGTGAGCGGAAAAACAAGACTGAAGTGAACAATCACACAGATTAAATTCTAAAGTCAGAGTACATAAATTGCTCCTTCACTCAGTCATCATAAGTTTCTAAATTAGGCTTTATCTCCATTAAAAATTAATATAAACTTTTATGCATTTAGTTATCATGGGTTAACATTACTTGAGGGTCAACTCTTTGTCAGCCACTGAACCATTTACATATATTATTTCTGGTATTCTTCATAACAAAAACATAAGTTA
Organism: Theropithecus gelada; assembly: GCF_003255815.1. Lineage (NCBI taxonomy): Eukaryota > Metazoa > Chordata > Mammalia > Primates > Cercopithecidae > Theropithecus > Theropithecus gelada. Next base: position 122,938,212 of record NC_037670.1, on the reverse strand, counting down.
TGCACTAGTATCATTTCCGTAATACAGAGGAGGAAAATGAGACAGGAGACGTTACTTAACTTGCTTAAATCTATGCAATCAGTTAGTGTTATAGCCAGGTTTAACAGAAACAAGAATTGGTCCTCCAGTGTCACGTAAAACGTCCTCGTTTAGTTACTGTGAGATGACTTTATAGATTGAGCTTTCAGTAAATAATCCTTATGCAAAAAGAATCATTAAATCAACGAGATAATAAATTCTTTTCATGGAAAAAAGAATCATCAAATCTATAATTCTAGAAAAATGCTCTTCAGGTGCAGCTGAACAGCTATGTTTGTGTAACAGTATGTGAGTATCATAACCTTACTATAAACTTATTTCTGGTTGTTAAAAACATAGTGTGTAGTATAGACTGTGTAATTGCTCATTAATAACATGGTTAATATAGCGAATTAAAAAGTACCTTAAATAACTTTAAAATTAGAGCAATATATTTTCATGACTTTAATTAATGAGGAACTATGTTTAATTTTGTACTCTTTCTCTCTGTAAACATACACACACACACACACACACACACAGAGTGAGTGATTTACTTCTAATTCTGATGTGCATAGAAAGCATATATTTTGTTTTTTACCAAATTAGTTTGAGGAATTGATATAATCATCATTTTTAGATGTGTCCACTTAAGTTTTCAAGATCAAAACATTAGAAACATACACGGAATCTTCACCTACCTTATACCCTGGGTATACCCACTATACCGTTTTATGCAGATTCCTAAACTTAAAAAAACCTTAATACTTCCTTTAGCAACATTTCTTTTGAAAAAGAAGATAAAAGTAATAATTTGCTGTATAGTTATTCATATTCAAATAGAAACAGCGATGTTTAATAGCATTATGCATAAACTGATAAATAGAAGCACAAAGAAGACCCACTTCTAATTATGCTCAAAAGGTTATATAACTTTTCTTTAAAATAGCTCTGTGCATGAGAGATTAAAAGAGCAGTGTCTCTCCAGGCGTGGTGGCTCACACCTGTAATCCCAGCACTTTGGGAGGCGGAGGTGGGTGAATCACCAGAGGTCAGGAGTTCAAGAGCAGCCTGGCCATCATGGTAAAACCCCGTCTCTACTAAATTACAAAAATTAGCTGAACGTGGTGGCACGTGCCTGTAATGCCAGTTACTCAGGAGGCTGAGGCAGTATAATCTCTTGAACTTGGGAGGTGGAGGGTGCAGTGGGCTGAAATCCCACCATTGGATTCCAGTGAGACTCTGTCTCAAAAAAAAAAAAAAAAAAAAGCAGCATCTTTAATTAGAATTAAAAAGATTGGTGAGTGACACTACTTTGTTGGGGGGGTCAGGAGACTAAAATATGTTAAGCAACAGGTGACACAATTTCAGATACTTGATTTTACCATGATCTTTATTTATACAGCTATATGGCTGTCAATGAAAAAATACACCTATTAGTAAAAGTGGCCCATTTCCTTCTGGAAGCTCATGTCTATGAGAGAATGTATCTATTATACTCATATATTCAGAAACACTGCAGACTCCTTTCTAAGCAGATTTACATTGATCTGCCTTAATATTGTATTAATTTTAAAACAAAACTATATTTCAACTGGCTTCTATTACTTCTCAACTAAAGTTAGTTTTTTGGTCTTTTTTTCCCACCTGTATACCATTATCAACTAGCATAGCGTTCAATATAATAATGACTCAGTAAGAATTTATAGGATTAACTCACTAATTAAACTGACCAGCTGGGCACGGTGGCGCATGCCTGAATCCTAGCACTTTGGGAGGCAGAGGCTGGTGAATCACTTGAGGCCAGGAGTTCGAAACTAGCCTGGCCAACATGGTGAAACCCTGTCTCTACCCAAAATACAAAAATTAGCTGGCGTGGTGCCGCGCACCTGTAGTCCCAGCTACTCAGGAGGCTGATGCAGGAGAATGGCTTGAACGCGGGAGGCAGAAGTTGCAGTGAGCCAAGATTGTGCCACTGCACTCCAGCCTCGGCAACAGAGCGAGACTCTCTCACAAAAAAATAAAATTAAAAAATAAACTGAACATTCATTATAGAATTCCGACTACAAAATAGGCTCTTGATGGATAGTTGAAAATTAACTTATTAAGGTGTTTACCTTTATGTGAGAGTCAATATTTGCATAGTATGTAGAACAGTTTAACTTTTATGTTACCTTTACTGTTATACAGATTACATCCTTCTGCATGCTGTGGTCTAAAGAGAACTCTAATGTAAATTTATGTAAAACTCCATTGATGTTTTGATGTTTTTTTTTTTTAAATTTTGATTTGTTTTTAATTTTTTGAGACAAGGTCTCACTCTGTTGCCTAGGCTAGACTGCAGGGGTGCGATCACAGCTCAATGCAGCCTCGATCTCCCCAGACTCAAACAATCCCCCTACCTCAGTCTCCCAAGTAGCTAGGACCACAGGCGCATGCCACCACACCTGGCTAATTCTTGTATTTTTTTGTAGAGAGGGGGTTTTGCCATGGTGCCCAGGCTGGTCTTGAACTTGGTCTCAATCTTCCTGCCTTAGCCTCTCAGAGTGCTGGTATTACAGGCATGAGTCACCACACCCGGCCTGATGTATGGTTTTTACAGAATTAGCAGGACATAGTACTGTCTTATGTACCTCGAAACATGCGCTCTCTATAGTGAAACAATTGAATTTGGAGATGACTTCCAGATATTCTTGACTTTTTTAATGTCCTTCTGCCCTGTTGAACTATCTTACTCTTTCATAAACTGTTCATTTATACAACAGGTGAAGTAAGAGCTCATAAGCTAGTAGAATTCTGCAGTAGAATATTTTTGCCCTACATATTTACAGATAGTGCCCAGACGGCAGACGACTTACCATAGGCTAGAAACAAAGACAGCAAAATAAAAAAAATGGTGGGGGAGGGGGAGAGACAAAGAAAGGAGAGTGAGAAAGAGGAGAAAGAGCAAAACAGAGGAGGGAAGAGGAAGAAACAGAAAAGGAGGAGAGGAAAAGGGAGGGGAGGAGAGAGAGAGAGAAGAAAGAAAAAAAAAGAGGACTGGGCCGGGCATGGTGACTAACGACTGTAATCCCAGCACTTTGGGAGGCCGAGGTGGGCTGATCACCTGAGGTCGGGAGTTTGAGACCAGTCTGATCAAGGTGGAGAAACCCTGTCTCTACAAAAATACAAAATTAGCTGGGAGTAGTGGCACAGGCCTCTAATCCCAGCTACTGGTGAGGCTGAGGCAGGAGAATCGCTTGAACCCGGTGGGGGCGGAGGTTGCGGTGAGCCGAGATTGCGCCATTGCACTCCAGCCTGGGCAACAAGAGTGAAACTCTTGTCTCAAAAAAAAAAAAAAAAAAAAAGGACTGTAAAGTATTTTCAGTTGAACTAGAGACAGTGTCTCCACTACAAACAAAGAAGGGCTGATCCAATCCAACAGAATATAGGTTTCTTTTCTCCATCTCTTTTAAGGTAACTTTCAAATCGGCACAAAAATTTGAACTAGAGCTGAACAACCGTTTAAGGAGATGAGGGCGTCTCATCCTGTTTGTAAGAAATATCTGCCTCAGAATTTCTCCTACATAGGCCAAGCCTCCACTTTTGCCTTTGACGTTCTTAAAAAGATGTGGAGATAACAACGTTCAGTAAGAGTATATGTTGAAAGTGAAGAAGTATTACTCTTGTTAGAATAAAATTGGTATGTGATTTAAGATGGGTGAATGTTCTCATGCACTCCAAGTTTCATACTACTGTATCAGAGGTATATGAAATTGACGACAGAGACCTGAAATATATGTACTTTTTAATCCTTTCATTTGTTAAATATCCACTTGTTTCAGTTTCTTCTGAGAAATTTGTTGAGAAATAGGGATACAAATGTGAATAAGACAGTGTTTTACCTTCCAAAGTTGTGGTTGAGTGGGGAAAATGCAGACTGCCAAACACACCAAGATTCATCTTGATTAAATGGTGTAGAAAGAGAAACAGGATGCTATGAAAACACATAGAACTGACATTTGTCACTCAGGATATCTGATTGACATTAATCACTTGGAAGGCATTTGGAGGAAGAGCCACCTGAAATGCATCCTGTGGACTAAGGAGAAATTAGCCAGGGAGCTGGAAGAGCTTTTAGGCTGAGATAAAATATGTGTAAAGGTCAGAAAGTGGAGATATTTCATCATGGCTGAGAATTAATGGTGACACGATTGGTATGATATATTAAAGAACATTTACTTAATGTTGTATAATGTGAATACTATTTAGTGCTGTAGTATATTTATATTTGCATTTTAAAGCAATCACTATTTGATAAGAGTAGATGTTTTCTGAAAGAGATTAAGAGCAGACATAGCAATATGAATTTGTTATTTATGGTGATTAAGGTTACCAAAGGTTAGTGGCCTGAATGAGATAGCTTCTTATCAAATGGAAGAAGTGAAAATGGGCAAGGCAGTAAGAAAGAGAAATAAAATATGACTTCCAGATAAAGACTAATCAAGAAGATAAATGGTAGCACCAGGACTCTCCAAAGTCGATGTGGAAACCCAGATGATGGTTTCTTTTTTAGGCATATTCAGCTTGAGTGGTAAAAATATTTAATGTGTAATTGAATTAATATCTGTGGCACTCAGGAATGAGAATGAGGCTCATATTATTTTGAGTCACCAAAATATACGAGACAGTTCAAGTCATGGAAATGGATGGAGTCACACAGTTAGAGATGCTGGAGTATTGAAATTATAAGGGGTGGCTCAAGAAGAGGAACTAATAACAGAAAACAAAATGGAGTGGCTGGAGAGATAAGAAGAAACCAGAAATAAGATATTATGAAGTGCAAAAGCAGCATGTCCAAGGATAAGTAAAACAAGACTGCAGAGGACCTTTATTTAGGAATACATCTGTTGTTAGAAATATTGGCAAAAACATTTTCAGGGCAGTGCTAGAAAAAATGGTGTAAAAATGAGTCTAGACTAATGTTATTAATTGTAAATAGAAATAAGGAAATAGTTGAGAATATATTGAGTTGAGGAGTGTTGTTTTATTTTCTTGTGTACTTTGCATAATATTTTTATCGTAAAAGTTATTTGTACATGTTTAAAAGCTATTGTAAAGGAGTCAGTAGAAAAGGATAGGATGAAGATACAGGAGAGAGAAGATCAACAGTAAGATCTAGGAGATGAAGGCAGATACTAGTATCCAGGGGAAAAGATGCAGGATTTGTATTTCATTATCATGAGAGAGAAACAACTAAAGAAGAGTAAAACCTCAGATTCTCTGAGAGGCGGACTCATAAGGCTGTTTCTATACATCTTCTCAATGTGGCTCTGACTTGCTCCAATATGACTGTTTAGAGAAAGCGTAATGTTTTTGTTATGTTTTTTAACTACCATTATACTGATCTGCCTCCAGAGTCTATACACAGCTGTTATCTGAAAAATAAACTCAATACCTAATCCTGTGAAAGCTTAGCCAGAATTACACAATTCCAACAATCCCTCCAGTTTTTCTTGTATAAAATTACTCAGGCCTGGTCGTTGCTGACATGCTTCTGATTGTAGATATCTAAATGAATTCCTGGAGGAGTGTAAGGACTTTCTCTCCTGTGGCTGTCTCCTGCTGATCCTTGGGTCTAAGCAGTTTGTTCTTCATCGGTCCCTTCCTGCAATCAGTGTTGGCCTGTAATGCACAAGTCTGTGGTGGATGAATTCATAGTGTATTCTTTTTGTGCAATCAATGGTGCTAGGAAGTACTTGGCATTTCTCTTTTGCTGATGGTGTTTCTTCTTAGTTCTTGCCGGCTGCCCATCTCCACCCTCTGCTGTGAGACCTTCCCTTAGAATCCATAAAGCAGTTCTTTAGTCTCAACTCAGAGTCCATGCCTCCTAACAACAGTGAGCGGCTTAGGTAAAGCTACAAGACTTACATCCTATTTATTCATTCATTCATGCATGCATTCATTCATTCATTCATTCATTCATTATTCTTTCATCTATTTATTTTTTTTCTTGGTCTGATCAAGCTTGCCAGATTGTTATGTGCCAGGTTAGTAAAGAAGTTTTGTTTCTTTCAGAGTCCAGCAATATATTGAATTCCTTCTGATTTGCAATAAATGTTATCCTCACTTGTTTAACAAATCTTCCCACTAAGGAGCTTCAAAGACCCAAAAAATGAGCAGATTTATTTTTCCCTTATTCTCTCTGTTCCCTATTGTAATTATCCTCCAGGGCTAGAAAAGGAGCAAGACTAGGTTTACTAAATACTCCCCTCTGATTCTATCTAAACCTTAATTAAGTGAGCTGAGATATCCTTTTCACCCTATGAATAAACTCTAGGAAATGGGTCCTCTGGGCTTGTGCTGGATATGAGAAACAAGAAAAGCAAAAGGAATTGGTTAATCTTTTCTACTGCCTTGCCAAGAGATCTAGTACCAGCCTTCTCCCTGACTGGATAGATGTTGCAATGACATACAGTTTAATGAAGAAATTAATACATGACAGCTTTTGAAGGAGACATTCCAAGAAAGAAGATAGTATTACCCTATTGATTGAGGTGGATATTCAAAGCCAGCCATAACCAGGAGCATGGGTAAAGTATAAGCCGCAACAGGCATCCCATCAGCCTGTCAACAGAAAGTTCAGGGCACAGCAACACTGAAGACACAAGGGCCAATAATGGCATAAGCCATATCTTCAACAGAAAATCAGGTGCAACAGGCTGATAACAGAGTGCCATGGCCTTGAGAATAACCTCTATCTAGTTCATTTCTTGAAGAGAAAGGACAGTGAGGCAGCCAACTGGAAGAGGTGGTAGGATCAGCAGCCTAGTATGATGAGTGAGCATGTCTTGAGAATTTACAAAGCATTTACAAAATGGTTCTTAGCCTTAACTACACATTAGTGTCACCTTGGAGCACTTTCAGTGATCCAGGTGCCCAGGCAGTGTCCTATGATACCAGAATCTCTGGTTATAGGATTCATAGTTGTAAAACTCCCTAGGTGATTCCAATGTACAGTCAAGTTTGAGAACCACTGCACCAGAGGAAGAAAGCTAAACAGAGACTGGAAATCCTCCTTTTATGAAACTGAGGGCTATTATTCTATCATCATCTCTTTTCAATGTGGACACAAATTTTTTTACAAACTCTAAGATATTATGCTATGGTTATTATTTCTCTAAAGTTTATGTATAAAGTTTATGTGTAAGAAGTATAAGGGGCTTTTGCTTGGATTCTCTAGTATTTCTCCAGACCTGTGAGTCTCTTTCATATTATTTACCAGACTACATCAGTGGGGATAGAGGAATGAGAAAATTTTGGCTAAAAAGTAATAAAAATGGACCTGAAAAATTAAATTATAAGCTAGAGGCTACATGGATCTTAAAAGAGTTGTTGGTGTTTTATTTTGTTTTTGTAGAACTCACAACTAAACTTTTCACCTCCAGCAATTAAAAGAAAAAAAACTCTTTCCATTTGCAAACAACCAAAGCTCTAAGCTCTGAGTTTAAGAAAATTAAATTATGTGCTTTACTGTTCCAGTTATCAATTAGACAAGAAGTCATCATTTAGAAGTTCTGGGAAAAAAAATCACTCACATTTGCAAATCAACTAAGTATTTCATTGCAAACGTAAATGGAAAAATGTTTGCTCAATCAATGTTTTCTCCAAGGGAACTAGAAAACTCTCTCTATTATCTGATTTTCAACACAGGCCCAAGCATTGTTTATCATTGTATACTGTCCCTTTAAAAATGGCACTTTTATAATGCTAAAATGATGTTAGCTTGTGTATTAATTCAGATATTTCACTGGTGATGTCAGCCTGACAGCATGCCTGGTGAGAAACCATTACGCACTGCCTAATGGGAATGTAACCCTAGAGGAGACAGATAGACATAAATTATACTCTTTGGGGTCCATGACAACCGTCACTAGGAAAATGGATATTATTAACGAATTTTGGAAAGGTTGGTAAGCCTCGTGTGTGTAAGAATATTTAAAAGACATGATAAAACACAGGTACTGCATACAAAATAGGAGATGCAAAGAAGAGGGAAGACCTTTGGTAGTGTATTGGCAAGCAAGCATCTGGTTTTATCATCCAAAGATAATATTTTGCAGCAGATCACAGTAAAACATATAAAACCTTTAAAGCCTCCCAACAAAATCTTTGAGACTTTTCTGCCAACTCCCACTCAGAATTACAAAGTATTTTGACCTAGATGGGATTTTTAGATATCAAGAAATATTATATTGAAATAATACCTACTCTCCTTCAGTTGCACTTTTGCCAGTTACTTCCTATCAGATATTGGACAAGTTATTTAAACTATCTGACTGCACTAAGGTTGTGATGATTAAACAAATAACATGTCTGACTCATAGATGATGCTCCAGAAATGTTAGTTGAGTAATTCACAGATTGAGATTTGAGTGACTAGTTTTTGGCAACACAACTAGCCATTGGCAGAATTGGGACCAGAACCACAGACTTCTGGCTCCTTTAAAATATTTTCAGTTTTTCTCCTCTCTGCTAAAACTCAGAGGTGATGTTATGATTCTTAAGATTTCTTAGAATTTGTCCCAAGACTCCCAAACTCTTTGGAAGGAAAGAGACCACTAAGTGACTTTTATATAAGATGCCTGCTGATACCAATAAAGATAATTCTCAAATTCTTTAAAATTAGAGCTTTGAAGTCATGATGGAATATTTTCAATCCTTAACCAGTGTGGTTTGAATTTTGAATTTTTCCCCACATAACCCTTCTCCTCGTTTCAGGGAGACATAGTATTTTAGTTTCACTGCCTCAAGAGAGGAAAGATACAGCAAAGAAGAAAAGAAATAAACAAAACAATGAGAAATAAGTAAGGACTCATGTTCTGGATTTCAAAATGTACTTTTGAATTCAAGAGAGATCCAACTGTCTTAAGACAAAAGACTTACATTGCATGGTAAGGGTTTTTTTCAGCATTAAGAGAAATTCCTGACTTAAAATAAATAATAGAGAAAAATACATATCTTTAGAATTAATTTTCCTTACCTGGTAAATCTTGATAAAGCACCAGAGAAGAGATTACGAGTTATAGTAAGAAAAGAAAGATAGCCATGGACCAGTGTCCTCTTGAATTAGAAATTTTTCTGACTGCACCTCTGGGTAGAGTGAGAGAACATCCAACTTTCTGATTGGAATACTGTAAACACTTAGAACACTCCCGAAACCATGACTCTGTGAATACGTAGTGATGTTTTACATGGAGTTATTTGGCTGATGGAGACAAGGCCCAGAGGCCCTGTAAACTTCAGTAGGTTCTAGGAGTGAGCAGGCAAGTCATTTTATGTCACATGTATTACACATGAGAGGCACAGCTGGGACCTAGAGAGTCAACAGTCTGCAGAGAGAGGGATGAGGAAGCCACTGTGGAATGTGTCACATTACCTTCCAAATACAATGCAGTAGCTTCAGCTTGTGCTGATGTGGAGGGTTGATTATATGGAAGGAGTAGACAGCGGGAGAGCCTGCCGAGCACAGAGATTCCAAGTTGGAGTTCCGGAGTTCCAGTATTGTGTTCAAACTCCAGCGCCGTTTCTTAAGCGCTGCATGAACCTGGCCCAGTTTTTAAACTCTGTGTCTCAGTTTTCCTATCTATAAAACGCATATTGTAATAATAGTACCTACTTCACGGGCTGTTATGAAGGCTGGGTGAATTCAGATATGTAAAGGACCTTGCATAGGGTTATATGAGTGTTTCATAAATGTTAGCTATTTTTATTTTTAGTGGTCATCTCAGCAGATGCCAGTTATATGGATAGATGTAATGCAAGGACTAGATTCTTGCAGTTTGCTTTCACCACATTCCATTAGACTGCTTTTATTCCCTTACATTTAGAATTTATGCCACAGTGGCACAGTAGGGATAGGAACAGGAAGGAGCCCTAAGCTTACTATAATAGGAAAAATTTGAAGGGACCCTATCTCCTAAGGTTCAGTTTTCTGCTATGAGGTACAATTATAAATTAAATTCAGTGTATACACACACACACACACACACACACACACACACTCTTTCACTTCATATACAGCTAAGTAATCTAAGTATATGGTCTATGAAATTCAGACCATCCAAAATTGAAAGTTTTTAACTGAAAATTTCGCTTAAGTATGACAGGAAGACATTTATATCAATCAGTAGCAAATGTCTTCCTGTCATACTTAAAAGGAATTTTAAGCATCCGGTTATACACACACACACACACACACACACACACACACACTCACACGTATAAAATTTGCAATTTGACTGGGTGCAGTGGCTCACACCTGTAGTTCCCAGCACTTTGGGAGGCTGAGGCTGGCGGATCACTTGAGGTCAGGAGTTCGTGACCAGCCTGGCCAACATGGCGAAACCCCGTCTCTACTAAAAATACAAAAATTAGCTGGGGATGTGGCTCGCGACTGCAGTCCCAGCTGCTCGGGAGGCTGAGGTAGGAGAATCACTTGAACCTGGGAGTCAGAGGTTGCAGTGAGCCGAGATTGCGTCACTGGACTCCAGCCTGGCGACAGAGTGAGACTTCGTCTCAAAAAAAAAAAAAAAAAAAAAAAGAAGAAAAAAAAATTGCAATTTGATGTTTTTATAGCAAAGATAATTAAGTATCCTGCTAAGTATTTAAATAATAAAGTAGTAGCACAGGTTTGGAACCAGGATTTTCACAATATTACTATTTATAAAATAATCTGTTTCATGACCATTTTAATGGACCAGCAATAAATAGTAAATGAAGATTGTCTATCCATTGGTAACTCAACAGAGAGTAAAGTCACATTTGATTTATCTTGTCATGAATTTTATCATTACTTTTGATTTCTGATTAAATTAAAGCAAAAGAATACTATTGGACAAGAAATTGAAATGTGTTAATCCAGGAAGACTATACACAGAAATATCAGAAGTTAGTTACGTTTTGCTAAGAGTGCTTACCATTTTAAGAATCTAATATTTGTAATTAGAAAAGTCCTGAGACTTTCAGACTAAATAAAGGAGTATAGAAAATATCAAATTGCCTTTATTCTTTATGAGTGGGAAGTGTGAGTGCATCTATTCATTCATGTGTGTAATGGCAATTCTGTGAACACCTTAACTGCAAAGACAGATGTCAGTGCTTGAAAGCTTGGCTTTGGGATTGTGAAGATTATTACCTTCTGAGGCATTCTAAGTGGAAAAGAAATTATGCTCACGAAAACTCAGAAAATGAAGTCATTTTAAAGAAAGGAGGGTGGAGAAACAAAACGTATGTTTTATATGTTTAATTTAAACGTGTCATTTGTCTACCAAATAATCCTCTTCTCATTCACCTTCTTTATCTCTTTCCCCCTTTTCCTTCCCTTTCCCAGCACCCTGGCTTTAGAGTCTATCTGTGCGAACAGCTATGCTCTACTACATTAAGATGGAAGACTTTAAAGGGAAAATCACTTCTGTGTTACCTGTGAAGAATTGTACAGCTCTATTTCATCCTACAACCAGAATTGAGAAAGGGAATATGATATAAAAATCAAGTCACTTTTACTTTATTTATTTATTTATTTATTTATTTCTTAGACAGAGTCTCTCTGTCACCCAGGCTGAAGTGCAGTGGCTTGATTTCAGCTTACTGCAACCTCATTTTCCCAGGTTCAAGGGATTCTCCTGCCTCAACCTCTTGAGTAACTGTGACTACAGGCACCCACCACCATGCCCAGCTAATTTTTTGTACTTTTAGTAGGAATGGGATCTCACCATGTTGGCCAGGCTGGTCTTGAACTCCTGACCTCAGATGATCTTCCTGCCTTGGCCTCCCAAGTTGCTGGGATTACAGGCGTGAGCCACTGCACCTGACCAGCTTTTAAATCAGAGAAAATTATCTGGGTTTGTAACTAAGAGGTAGTAGCTCAACACCTGCAAATGATTATAGGTATTAATGTATTTATTCATTCTATAGATAAATATTGATCAATTATGCATGCCAGGCTCCATTCTATGACATGATGATGTTAAATCTTTTCAGTGAAGTTCTTACAGGCTCAGTCTTAGTACATATACATAAATGTGGAGGTTATTTATCAGTTTAATTGGATGCTATAAAACCTCAGCCATTCCTATGTATTTCTTGTTTTATATTCAATACTTTGTCAGAGGGAATGTGAAAAATATGGAGCAAACTGTCTGTTAGCCTCTTTGACACAAAGAAGTCAAATATTGGATGATAGCTGTAATCAAAAGAACAGGGAAAGAAAAGTCACAGGTGAGCAACTGGGCATAAACAGGATAGTCGGCACTGGATTTCAGACAGCAGTTTTGAGAGGCAGGGGACAGGTCCATTAGTTGCAGGGCTCTTCTGCTCAAGATTTTCAAGTGGGCAGGACACAGGAAGTAATAGGCCCTGGACTTCTCTTCCTACTATAAAAACTAGAAAACCCAACAAAATATATAAAATAAACATTTTTAGATGTTAGACAATAGGCGGGGCAGGGCTATTATTCCTAAAGTTAGGGAAAAAAGTTGCAATAGCTTTATGCCTGGAGATAGTTTCCGGAGTGTAACACAGGGAGGGGAAACCCAAACAGAAATCAGTGTTTTTGCTCTGTTGACTACATGAGGACAGGACTTTCAGGATGCTGAGATGACTAGAATTTACAAGGTAGAAAATGCAAGATGAGAGACATATACAGAGAAACGGTTCCAATAATCTGCTTAGGGATCTCTGAATTTTTAGTGGAATTGCATTCTGCACAGAAGGGTCAAACCCCAAAAGGCAGGCAAAGAACATCTAAGGAAAGAACAATGACCAGGGAATTATATGACAAACAAGTCCCAAGAATCACACAAAACTGGGAATTATTCTAGCTCTAACCATGCAGAGTAGGGACAAATCAATATGTGGAACATTGTGTAGAGACCCCAGAAGGTAATGCCTTCATATTAGGGCTAAATTAAATATTACTCTAGGCTTGCCTTAAAGAAATATTTAAAAGGTTAAAAGAAAAAGTAGCTTTGAAAAACCTTTATCTGAAGAGTGATGGACATTGTTAGGCGGTTATTTTTCAATTAGTTGTTAATTAGTTGACAGCTGCCTAACAATGTCCATCACTCTTTAAATGAAGACAATAAATGTCAGCACTGAACAACATAACATTCACAAAAACCTAATGATAAAATTACACATATGAAAAATCAGAAAAATGAGATTTATAACAAAATATAGTCATCAATATAAATATTTCCAAAAATGACAAAAATGGGGGTATTTGTGAACAAGTACTGTAAAATCTATTATAAAACATGCTCAGAGATTTAAAGAGAAGCATGAACATAATGAGAAGTGGAAAATACATAAAATAACCAACTGTAATTACTAAAAATGAAAAATAATACACCTGTAGTAACAAACTCACTGGCTACCTTTAAAATAAGATTAGATTCGGCAGAAAAAAAAATCAGTAAACTTGAAAACATAGTATCAAAAGCTATCCAAAATGAAGTAGAGAGAATGAAAGAGAAGAAGTACAGGAAAAATGACTTATGAGAGAAGATTAACAGTTTGCAGGAGTTATGGTAAGAAAAAATTAAAGAAATTATAGCCAAGATTTTTCCAAATTTGGTGAATCTAAGCCCATGGACCCAAGAAGTTCAGTGACAATCACACAGATGAAACATGTGGGTAACTACACCAAAGCACATTATAGTTAAATTAAATATATACAGAGAAAGAGAAAGAGAGAAATCCTTAAAAGCAGTAAGAGAAAAAAAAAAAACACACATAAAATAGGGGCAAACTGTGGTACATGTGCCAATTTGGCCTGTGTCCTGTTCTTACATCACTCAAAAGCTAAGAATATTTTTATATTTGTTTAAAATAGAAGAATATGTAACAGTGTCATTATGTGACCCCCACAAAACCTGAAAATCTTTACTATCTTGACCTTTACAGAAAAATATCATCAACCTTTGGTATGCAGGAATAACGGTAACATTTAATGTAGACTTTTCTTCATAAACTATCCAAGCTGGAATAAGATGGAAAAAAACATATTTAAAGGGCTGAAAGAATAAAACTTCCACTCTAGAATGCTTTGCAATGTGAAAATCTTTCACTGGAGTCCAAAGAAAAAAAAAGTCTTTGGAACAACAAAGCTAAAAGAATGTGTTCTTTGCATATCTGCACTGTAAGAAATGGTAAAGGATTTTCTTCAAGCAGAGGAAAAGCTATTCCATATGAAAACATGGATCTGTGCAAAGAAATGAGTGCCAAAATGGATAAACGTGGGGGCGATGGGATTTTTTTTCCTGTTGTTAAACGTATTTAAAGATAATTGGGAAGAATAAGGGTCAACTCTTTCTTATAGAGGAATTTCAATTAATAAATATGAAAGTAAAGGAAACATAATATCACCATTAGAGCAATGTAGTAATCATTGGAGGCAAGATCCAATAGTAAATGCTGATTAGAAGACAAATGCTGACATCAGAAAACAAAAGTCTGAGAAACAGTGCATTTAATAGCTTTAATGTATCTCACTCTGAATACATGTTAATTACAAAAGGAAAAATGTTAGCAGTGAAAAAATTTGGGAGACACCACCTTAACCAAGTGGTAAATGTTGATATAACCACGAATAAGACACAAACACCATGCACCCTTGATATCATGCCTGAAAACACACAACACCTCTGTAATACTTTCTTCAAAATCCATAGCCTCTTTCTAGTAGAAAGAAAGCAGCAGATACACAAAAATTGAAACACATTTTATAACGTATCGGGTCACGCTCTTTGAAAGTGTTAAGATCATGAAAAAGATAAGGAAAAGATTGGAGGAGATTAAGAAACGAGGAGAACTAAATGTAATGGGGCATCCTGGATTTCATTCCAGAATAGAAAAAGAACATTTGTGGGAAAATGAATGAAATGAGAAAACTGATTAAATGAGAAATGTAGTTTAGTTAATAATTTTGTACCCAAGTTAATTTCATGACTGGGTGCAGAGGTTCATACCTGTAATCCCAACATTTTGGGAGGCTGAAGCAGGAGGACTCCTCAGGCTAGGAGTTGGACACCAGCCTGGGCAACATAATGAGACCCTGTCTCTACCAAAAAAAGGTTAATTTCTTAGTTTCAGTAATTGTACAGTATTTATGCGAGATGTTAATATAAGAGGAAGCTGGGTAAAAGCTATAAAGGAGCTGTCCATACTGACTTTGCAACTCTTCTGTAAGTCTAAATTGATTTAAAATATATAGGGAACATGTTAACTGAGAATTTAAAGCAAAATTAAACAATGTATTGTAGGATTTGCAGTCCACTTTGGATAGCTCAAAGAACAGAAATAGTGAAACGGAGTCCTTCTAGCCAGGCTGCTTCATTTTATATGCTTGTTCTCCCAATCAGTTGCTATACAAGCTAGGACAAATCATTTACCTTTGTCTCAGTTTGTCATGGATGGAATTCTCTCTGTTGGAAGAGTTAAATTCACTACTAGACATAACTATCTTAATATGTGACTTCCTAGCACTTAGTGTGTGTATATATACATATATTATATATATTTATCACTTGCAATTTTTCATTTTTCATGTGCATATATATATATGCATATACACCCCTGGCAAATGATAAATTACTTTATTAGGGTAAATATGTGAGAAAAAAATAGCAATGTAAAAATACAAATAAGAAATGCCAGAGCCTGTTACTACTGGATCCTTCAAAAGTAAATTAACAAAATTGCACTGCTTGTTGGATGCAAGCAAACAGACACACACACACTCACACTCACACTCACACACCAAGAAGTTTAGTACATTTTAATTCAGAATACCTATTTTAGGTGGAATGTGTATGGAGGATACATTTTCTAATAAGCAAAATAAATGACTCAAAACAACCTTACCACAAAAAGCTTGTCTTCCTAGCATCATAATCACACACATAAAATAAAATCATAATTAGAGTTATACTATAAATTCAAGTGATGTTTGTCCTTACACTATATTCACAGCAAACGTGGAACCAAATTTCTTGAGACAAAAAAATATAATGGCCTGAAACTCAGGAACATTATTCTGACAAGCAGAAGAGGACTATGTTTTAATGCCTATTTGACAGGGCAGATAAACATTCCATAGACAAAATTGCCATTTCATTCTAATTTGCAGGCATTTATCAATGCCTCATTGCAAGAATATCTTTCCACCTTTTCAAGTGGGAATGACAGTATAGATTTCTATATTAGCTTTTATGGAAAATCATAGTAAATGTCCTTTACTATTACTTTACTTGATATACAGGTCAGTATGCAAATTTTAAAAATTATGTCTTCCACTTGTCTTATAGTTATGTCTCATTAAATCTTTCACCTTTATAATGATGTCATCATAGTATTTTCCCCAACACCTGAAAGAATGAGTCATTTGCAACAGCTGTCATTCACTGTTAGTACCCACAATTCTGAAAAATCTATTCATACATAACTAGTAAAAATTTCAGGTTGCTTAAGGAAGTATTACTTAGGCCATATCTTCATGAAGCCAAGACAAGGAAATAGACAGTCTTTGTAAGACTAAAAAGGAATATATATTATTTCCTGAGAAATTGTGATGACTGAAGTAATCACACAATTTCATTATTCTTATCCCTTTACATAATTTTTTATGTAAATATGTACTACAAAAAAAAAAAAAAAGATACCACATTACTCTAGGGTCAAGATTATATAATTGTAACCCCAAATACCGTGCATAGCAATTTTAAGCACAATAAATGAATGAAATGCTGAGGATATGGGTTTTTATTTTTTATTTAATTTAATTAATTAATTAATTAATTTATTTATTTATTTTGAAGCAGAGTTTCGCTCTTGTTGCCCAGTGGCGTGAACTCAGCTCACTACAACCTTCACCTCCAGGGTTCAAGCATTTCTCCTGCCTCAGCCTCCTGAGTACCTGGGATTACAGGCATGTGCCACCATACCCAGCTAATTTTTGTATTTTTAGTGGAGACAGGCTTTCTCCATGTTGGTCAGGTTGGTCTTGATCTCCCGACCTCCGGTGATCCGCCTGCCTCGACCTCCCAAAGTGCTGGGATTACAGGCGTGAGCCACTGCACCTGGCCTAACGTGGGTTTTAAAAATCAACTAATTTTGTAACACTAAAGATAAAATAAAGTTGGTAAACAACAACAAAAAACTAAATAGTTTTAGGTTATGTATGGCCCCATAAGGTATTTTAAAAATACAAAACAATGAGCTAACTGAAAGGTGATGGGTTTTTGATAATTTGGGGAGTGGTTATTTACTTCAAAATAATATGTGTATTTTCCAGTTGCTTAGGGAACTTGATTTGTGCATTATGTATATTTATATGAATATTTGTTATCAGATGGAGATAACAAAATAACTACAATGTTTCATAAACAGGTTGTAAAATTTTGGCAGGGTGCGGTGGCTCACGCCTGTAATCCCAGCACTTTGGGAGGCCAAGGTGGGCAGATCACGAGATCAGGAGATCGAGACCATCCTGGCTAACATGGTGAAACCCTGTCTCTACTGGAAAATACAAAAAAAATTAGCCGGGTGTGGTGGCGGGCGCTTGTAGTCCCAGCTATTCGGGAGGCTGAGGCAGGAGAATGGCGTGAACCTGGGAGGTGGAACTTGCAGTGAGCCAAGACTGTGCACTGCACTCCAGACTGGGCAACAGAGCAAGAGTCCATCTCAAAAAAAAAAAAAAAAAAAATAGGTTGTAAAATTTTAATTATTTATCAATTTTTAAATTTATAATTGACCTATAATTGACATTTATGGAGTACATTGTGATGACTCAATGTGTGTATACATTGTATAATGATCAAATCAGGATAATTACCATATCTCTCACTTTGAACATTTAATTCTTTGTAGTGATAATATTTAAAATCTTTTCTTCTAGCCATCTTGAAATAATACTACATTATTTGCTATAGTCACTCTAATGTGTAATAGAACACCACAACTTATTCTTCCTAACTGTAACGTTGAACACATCAACCAGCCTTTCCTGTTTTCTCCCCTCAACCTTCCCAAGCCTCTGATAACCACTATTCTACTCTCTCCTTCTATGAAATCAACTTTTTAAAATTTTGCATGTGAGTGAGATAATGAAGTGTTTGTCTTTCTATACCTGGCTGATTTAACTTAACATAATGTCCTCCAGGTTCACCCATGTTACCTTGCCACCTATGACAGAATTTCATTCTGTTTTATGGCTATATGTATATATATACACACACACACTCATACACAATGGAACGCTATTAATGTGATATATACATATCGCATTTTATTTATCCATTCATTTGCAGACAGTCATTTAGGTAGATTCCATACCTTGACCAGTTTAAATAGTGCTGCAATAAACATAAAAGTGCAGATATTTCTTTATAGTATTGATTTCATTTCCTTTGGATATATACCCAGAAATGGTATTGCTAAATCATATGATAGTTCTATTTTTAATTTTTTGAGAACCTCAGTACTGTTCTAATTTGTATTCATGATGACTGGACTAATTTACATTTCCATCAACAGTGCATAAGAGTTCCCATTTCTCCACATCCTTGCCAGCATTTGTTATTTTTTTATCTCCCTGGTAATAACCATTTTAACTAGAGTAAACTGATGTCTCATTGTGGTTTTCATTTGCATTTCCATGACGATTAATGATGTTAAGCATTTCTTTTTTCATATATCTGTTGGTCATTTGTATGCCTTCTTTGAGAAACATCTATTTAGAATTTTGCCCATTTAAAAAATGGATTATTAATTTTTTTTGCTCTTGAGTTGTTTGAGTTTCTTCTATATTCTGGATATGAATCTCCTGCTGGATGAGTAGTATGCAAATACTTTCTCCTAACCTGTAAGTTGTCTCTTCATTCCATCGATTGTTTCCTTTGCTTTGCAAGAACTTCTTAGTTTGATGTAATCCAATATCCCTAATTTTTGCTTCTGTTTCCTATGCGTTTGAGGTCTTATTTTAAAAAAAAAAAATCTTTGCCCAGTCCAATTTCATGAAGCATATCCCCTGTGTTTTCCCATAGTAGGTTAATAGTTTGGGATCTTACATTTAAGTCTCTAACTCATTTACAATTCATTTTTGTATATAGTGAGAGATAGGAATCTAGTCTCATTCTACTGCATGTGAATATGCAGTTTTCCTAGTACTATTTATTAAATAAAGTCCCCCCCACCGCCACCAATGTCTGTGCTTCATGCCTTTGTTAAAAATCTGTTGAATGTAAATGCTTAGATTTATTTTTGGGCTCTGTATTCAGGTTTCATTTGTATATGCATCTTTTTTATCCAGTACCATGTTATTTTTGTTATTATAGACTTGTAGTATATTTTGAAGTGATGTAGTATGATGCCTTCAGCTTTGTTCTTTTTGCTCAAGGTTGCTTTGGCTATCTGGGATCTTTTGCATTTCCATGTAAATTTTAGATTGCTTTTCCTGTTTCTGTGAAGGATGTCATTGGTATTTTACTAGGGTTTGCACTAAATGTGTAGGCCATTTTGGGTAATATGCACATTTTAGCAATATTAATCCTTCTGATATGGTTTGGCTGTGTCCCCACCCAAATCTCATGTTGAATTCCCATGTGCTGTGGGAGGGACCCACTAAGAGGTAATTGAATCATGGAGGTGGGTCTTTCCCATGCTGGTCTCGTGATAGTGAATAAGTGTCACAAGATCTGATGGTTTTAAAATGGGAATTTCCCTGCACAAGCTCTCTCTTTGCCTGCTGCCATCCATGTAATATGTGACTTGCTCCTCCTTGCTTTCTGCCAAGATTGTGATGCCTCTCCAGCCACGTGGAACTGCAAGTCCATTAATCCTTTTTTTTTTTTGTATAAATTACTCAGTCTTGGTTATGTCTTTATCGGCAGTGTGAAAATCAAGTAATACAGTAAATTGGTACCAGTCGAGTGGGGCACTGCTGAAAAGATACCTGAAAATGTGGAAGCAACTTTGGAACTGGGTAGTAGGTAGAGGTTGGAACAGTTTGGAGGGCTCAGAAGAACACAGGAATATGTGGGGAAATTTGGAACTTCCTAGAGATTTGTTGAATGGCTTTGACAAAAATGCTGGTAGTGATATGAACAATAAGGTTCAGGCTGAGGTGGTCTCAGATGGAGATGATGAACTTGTTGGGAACTGGAGCAAAGGTGATTCTTACTATGTTTTAGCAAAGAGACAGGTGGCATTTTGCTGTGCTCTAGAGATTTGTGGAAATTTGAACTTGAGAGAGATGATTTAGGGTATCTGGTGGAAGAAATTTCTAAGCAGCAAAGCATTCAAGAGGTGACTTGGTTGATGTTAAAGGCATTCCACTTTATAAGGGAAGCAGAGCATAAAAGTTTGGAAAATTTGCAGCCTGATGATGCAATAGAAAAGAAAAATCTCGTTTTCAGAGGAGAAATTCAAGCTGGCTGCAGAAATGTGCATAAGTAACAAGAAGCCAAATGTTAATCTCCAATACAATGGGGAAAATGTCTCCAGGGCATGTCAGAGGTCTTCACCGCAGCCTCTCCCATCACAAGCCCAGAGGCCTAGGAGGAAGAAATGGTTTTGTGGGCCTGGCCCAGGGTCCCTGTGCTGTGTACAGTCTAGGGACTTGGTGCTCTGAATCCTAGCTACTCTAGCCATGACAAAAAGGGGCCAATGTACAGCTCGGGCCATGGCTTCAGAGGGTGCAAGCACCAAGCCTTGGCAACTTGCACATGGTGTTGAGCCTGTGGGTACACAGAAGTCAAGAACTGAGGTCTGAGAACCTCGACTTAGATTTCAGAGAATGTATGGAAATGCCTGAATGCCCAGGCAGAAGTTTGCTGCAGGGGTGGGTCTTTCATGGAGAACCTTTCCTAGGGCAGTGCAGAAGGGAAATATGGGGTCAGAGCCCTCACACAGAGTCCTTACTGGGGCACTGCCTAGTGGAGTTGTGAGAAGGGGGCCACCATCCTCCAGACTCCAGAATGGTAGATCCACCTACAGCTTGCACTGTGTGCCTGGAAAAGCTGCAGACACTCACTTTTCAACCCATGAAAGCAGCTGGGAGGGAGGCTGTACCCCACAAAGCCACAAGAGTGGAGCTGTTCAAGACTGTGGGAACCCATCTCTTGCATCACCATGACCTGGATGTGAGACATGGAGTCAAAGGAGATCATTTTGGAGCTTTAGGATTTGACTGCCCTGCTGGATTTCGGACTTGCATGGGCCCTGTAGCCCCTTTGTTTTGGCCAATTTCTCCCATTTAAAATAGCTGTATTTATCCAATGCCTGTCCCCCCATTGTATCTAGGAAGCAACTAACCTGCTTTTGATTTTACAGGCTCATAGTTGGAAGGGACTTGCCTTATCTCAGATGAGACTTTGAATTATGGACTTTTGAGTTAATGCTGAAATAAGTTAAGACGTTGGGGAACTCTTGGGAATGCATGATTGATTTTGAAATGTGAGGACATGAGATATGGGAGGGGCCGGGACAGAATGATATGGTTTGGCTGTATCCCCACCCAAATTTGACCTTGAATTCCCACATGTTGTGGGAGGGGCCCACTGAGAGGTAATTGAATCATGGGGGCGGGTCTTTCCCATGCTTTCTCAGGATAGTGAATAAGTCTCAAAAGATTTGATGGTTTTAAAATGGGAGTTTCCTTGCCCAAGCTCTCTCTTTGCCTGCTGCCATCTATGTATGATGTAACTTCCTCCTCCTTGCCTTACACCATGATTGTGAGGCCTCCCCAGCCACATGCAACTGTAAGCCCATTAAACCCTTTCTCCTGTGTAAATTACCCAGCCTCTGCTATGTCTATCAGCAGCATGAAAATGGACGAATACATCTTCCAATCCATGAACATGGAATAGCTTTCCTTTTATTTGTGTCTGCTTCAAAAATCCTCAGAAAAACACTAACAAACCAAGTTTGACAACACATTAAAAAGATTATGCACCATGATCAAATGGGATACTCTCAGGGATGCAAGGATGGTTTGACATAGGCAAATTAATAAACATACATATTACATTAACAGAATCAAGGACAAAATCATGTGAACATTTCAATAGATGCCAAAAAAGCATTCAATAAAATTCAACATTTTTTCATGACAAAAACTCCCAACAAATTTGTATTGGAAGGAACATACCTCAACACAATAAAGTCTGTATATGACAAACCCACAGCTAACATCACATTGAACAGGGAAAAGTGAAAGCTTTTCCTCTAAGATATGTAACAAGAAAATAATGCTCACTTTCATCACTTTTATTCAACATAGAAGTGAAAGTTCAAGCCCAAATTAGGCAAGAGAAAGAAATAAAGGGCATCCAAATAGGAGAGAAACAAATCAAATTATTCCAGTTTGCAGACTACATTATTTTATATATATATAACTATAAAGACTCCACCAAAAGGCTATTAGAATTAATAAATGAATTTAGAAAAGTTGCAGGATAAAAAGTCAACATGCAAAAATCAGTAGCATTTCTATAAGCCAGTAATGAATGATCCAAAAAAGAAATCAAGAAAAAAAATTGTATTTACAATAGCTACAAAAAATACAATAGGAAGAAACTTAACCAAAGATGTGAAAGATCTCTACAATAAAAGTTATAAAACATTGTTGAAGTTTTAATTCTAAGATCCTGTATGAAGGACCTTAGAATATCCAAATATTAAAATATAGTGTACCAAGACAAATACATAGAAATGAAAATTTTATTGACAATAACTTGTAACTAGTGCTGTCCTCATTTTAAACATATCATGAAGCTAGTAAGAATAAATTCAAGATTACCTTAAATTTGTTAAGTTAGACTACTGAAATGTCAAAATTATATCAAAGAGGTAGATTTGAAAGTATCCATGATATCAACACCCCCATTCATTTCTGTAAATTCTTTTAAAATTTCCCATAAGAGTTCATGCCCATAGGATTTATTTTAATATGTTGAAGAATGCAGTAAGAAAATTACATTTACATAAGTAGATTTTTTAATTTTCAAAAATCATAGCAGTATTTTTCAATGTAGTTGCTAAACTTTAATTAAAGCCTCTGATTGCCCTCATTTTGACCAAAATTCACATGTTGTGATATTATAAAGAATAGCAAGTCTTGATTTTTATCTTCCAAATTCAATACTCAGGAATTCAAACATTTTTAGAAAAATATACTGAAATATTTTCAAGACCTCATCAAAGTAAAGAAAGAGTAGATAAAAGAGGAAGTCATTTCTTTCTTTACCTCTACCCTGGGTGGGAAGAAGTCAGGGGAAGACAAATAAATTTGTACAATATAATGTACTCATAAAGAGGTTCTTATTTTTATGAAGAAATACATACACTTAAAGAGATTTTTATATGATCTCTTTTCAGATAATTTATTTTTTTAAATGAAAGATTTCAAAAATCATTATCCAAAGTAAAGAAAACTAATTCCAAGAAAAAATAAGGTTATATGAAGTTGTTAAATTCCACACTCTCCAAGTTTCCACTTGAAGGAATTCTCTGTGAGCTTTTACCCACTGTAAATCTGTTGCTTTTGGTTTTAAGCCTGTACATTCTGATGTTCATTATTCTGATCTACTTTTCTTTTCATTTCTCCAATTCACTGACCCTCGTCATCATTCAATTTTGTCCTTTTATTCTCTTTTTCCCAGTATCCATACATAAAGTGTCAGTTATTATTTTGTTCAAAGTAGAATCTATAAAATCATTAGAGGTCTTAGCTAAGTGGATTGAGGAAGGTATAAACAGACCTTTTAGCACTACAAAATCTTCTAGACTTCCAAGAGTCACAAATTACTATAGAAAAAACAAGATGAATGATAACGAAACATTGGTATCTATAATATTTTTAAGAGTTTCCATTATGAAGTAAGGATGTCACCAGTGTATATGTATTTACAAGTGTATGTATACAAGGACATGTACACAAATGTGTGATTTGTATATGCTGTCATTTCTGTGTATGCATATATTTGTGCAAATGTGCATATGCTTATGTGTGTGCACATTACGTTTTCATGTCTATACACATATGTGGGCCCATATGTGTGCAAGTGTGTTTTCTTATATATATATACACGTATAGGTATATAAACATGCATGCATGTACATGTCTTTTCAAATGCAATGCACAAATAACATTGAGTAGGAGAAACTAACTTTTATAGACGCATACAACATGATCAGTTGTAGTTATTAAACACTTAAGGGACACTATGAAACAAAAACATAAAACAATATTTTCCACGTGGTATGATCCATAATATAGCTTTTATTCCTTGGTACAATGTTTTCTTGATTCTTCAAGATATTTGCATAGTTTCTTATGGAAATAAAGAGCAATTCCATCATTTTTTGTTGTACCTTGAAATTATTGCCAAAAAAAAAAAGTTAAAATTGTGAACTTATTTACCTAGTGGAAAAATCTTATGTATAGTCTATAATAAGCATTTCTAAGCCAAGATTTCTCAGGCTTATGTATATTGAAAAATAATCTGCAAGGGTAGAAATGTTGATTCTTGTAATCTACCCCTAGAGATTCAGTAAGTGGTGAGTAGATTCCAGAAATCTAAATTTTTATGATATACTCTTCATTATTTTAATGCAGCTGGCCCATGGATCACACTTTGAGATAAATAATACAGCACTGCAAATTGAATTTTATATTTTTCTTCAGTACAAGGGACTAGAGCACAAAAATCTAAATTTTGATATAGACTCTGCCAAGTATACAGAGATCATACAAAGTTATTTTTTCCACCACAAATATTAACATGTGTGGGCATGCATGTAACTACTTAATTTTGTCTACTGAGGGGAGTCGAGTACTAAGTAAGAAAGTAGAATACATCAGACTCAAGCATACACTTCATATAGGCCTATGGAGATTCAGGACTCTTTTGATGAATATTAATTATAATCCCATGAGGTGAGTGGGCCAAAGGTAAGAGACAAATTTATTTGAAACACATATTTAAAGTCTTTTGGGAACCCAATTGTTAGCCATTAATCTCTTGATGGATATTATGGTAACAGTCAAGTGGAGCACACCTGCTTTGCTGCACCTGAGACAGCTCATCCTGAGGTTGCTCTGGCTCCCATGGAATGTTGACAGCAAGACCAGCTAAAAAGATGAGACAGGAACTTGGCACCAATTGTAGCAGTCAGAGGAATCTAGGGCTACAAATTGCAAATGCACATTAAATAATATATTAGACCAAGTGAGGTGTTTTGGAGCATTCAGTCTTTGAAACGCACATATTATTTATTATTCCTCAAGGATAATATGTGATAGTAGGGATATGGATGTTCCTTGCTGTCATTTCTTTGTTTCATTTGCTGAAAACACTAATTCAGGCAAGCTATTATTCACCTAAGTCGTGTTTCAGCAAGACTAGCAGTTTCATTGTTATGTTTACTTGCCTTTTGCGGGACAGAATAAAAAGCAGGATTTGTAAAAAGGAGTGAAACATATTGGACTCTTTTGGCCCCATCATGAAGATCGGTGGAATCGGTAGATACACAGCAGGTCCAAGGCGAGAAGATGAACTCCATATGTTGATTATGAGGAAGAAAAGAAAGCAGACCAGACTACTCTGCGAACACCACTAACAGACATGTTATAATAATGTCAAATCGTATACACGACAGTCAAAGGCATGAATAGCCCATTTACTGGAAGTAATTTGATAACATTCAGATAAGTGGAACATTTTGATGCAGTATTTGCATACATTATTTCTTTTGCATATATTTAAAGTTATTTTAATAAAATATCTTTAATTAGAGGAAATTATGTATCAGTAAGCCAGATTTTCAAAGGCAGCAATACCATGAATAATTCTCAGATACTGATAATCTATTTCAACATGGATTTTAGGAAACAAAATAAATAAAAGCATCTCTTGAAACCCAGTGTGACCTACGAATAATAGAAAATAGACATAAAATACAATCTCATGAAAGTAAGACAATAGTAGAAACTAAAACACTGTGGTGATAATTCCAGATATAGAATAAATAGCACTAATTTATTAAATAGTAGATATTATTAAAGGCATTAAAGTACACAGCTATATATACAGGTGTATAGGTTAAAACTATTCTGTATATGTATGTAAAGTTTTACTAACTTGTTGCTTATTTTGATTAGCATTATTTTAGGGTTCTCCAGAGGAACGGGGAACAGAAACAACAGGAAATGCGCACACACGCACACATGTGAGCCAATTTCTTATAAATTGCAAATCTTATAATACATAATATATATATATTTAGATAATATGTATGTATGTAGAACACATAAAATTATCTAAAAATATAAATAAAATTATCTTACATATATGTATGTATATACATTTATTATAAGAAAATGGCTCATGCTATTCAGGAGGCTGAAAAGTCCCAAGGTCTGCATTTGGCAAGCTATAGACCCAGGAGAGCTGGTGGTATAGTTTGTCTGAGAGCTGGCAGGCTTGAGACCCAAGAAGAGCCAATGTTTCAGTTCAAGTCTAATGGCAGGAAAGACTGCTGTTTTAGCTCAGCAGTCAGACAAGAAAAGTTTTCTCTTTCTCGTGAGAGGGACCGCCTTTTTGTTGTGTTCACACCTTCATTTGATTGAGGGAGCCCCACCTACATTAGAGAAGACAATCTGCTTTATTCAGTCTACAGATTCAAATGTTAATCTCATCCTAAAAACAAAACAAAACAAAAAAAAAACACTCTCAGAGTCACAACCAGAATAATATTTGAACAAATACCTCACACCTCATGATCCACTCAAGCTGACAAATACAATTAACCACCACAATCATATTTATTTATTTCTAACTGATTTATTTAACAAGGGCAAGCATGCTCTGCGCTGGGGATAGAGTGGTGAACAACAATAGATCAAAGCCACAGCTCTTGTGGTGCATACATTATAAAGGGATGGGAGGAGACACAAAATAAACAAGAGAAACAAGCACAATACAATAAATCAGAGATATATAATTGTTCGTGAGGAAAATAAATCAGGGACACTAACTGTATTTGTTTGGGGTTTGGTGGGAATGAGTTGCAACTTTAAATAGTGAGCCAAGGAAAACCTCGTTGCGATGCTGAGATTTAAGTAGAGTCTTTAAGTTGTAGAAGAGAAAATTATGTAGACATCTGTAGGACAGCATTTCAGTCAGGGGAACAGCAACAGAAACGGCTATCATAAAGGCAATGCCTGGTGTATTTAACAAAGGCAAAAGCTGCTCTGTTGGAACAAGCAAAAGAAATAATCATAGGAAAACAATAAAAAATAGGTAAAGAATGGAAGGATCATGTAGAGCTTTGTAGGATAATGTAATTTGAAGCCTTTGCCTTGTTTGTTTATTTGTTTTTTGTTTGTTTGTTTGTTTTATTAGTAAGAAGTGAAGACTTTGGAACTCTCTTTTGCGAGTTTTCATATAGATCTTAATTAGGGAGGTATATCAATTCCTCCATTTATTGAAAAAAAATGTTAACTCTGTTAACATGTCTGTAGTATCCATAATTGTGCTAAAAACCAGAAACCCAACAGTGAAAAAAATGAGACATTGTACCTTTCCTCACTGAGTTGACATTCTGGTTGGGAGATATTCATGTATAAGAAGCCACAATTATTTATGTAAATTCTATGAAAGGAGACATTACTGGGTGCTTGTTAGCACCCAGGAATGTGCTTGTGAAGTCAGAAGTGAGAGCCAAGGAAAGGGTACATCATGTTGCAAGGTTTATACTCGAGAGTGTACATATCTATGAAAGCAAGAGAGAGTGTTAATGACATTCGGAGGAGGGTTGAAAGTGCTAAGTTGAAATTGGACAGGTGTGCAGGATCTTGACGGGCCTTTATTTCCCTGATTAAGTACTATATCCTGAAGTCACCAGAAAATGCACACAGTTTTAAACTGAGTAGTGATTGTTTCCATTTTCATATAGAAAGATCAACTTGACTAGAGAATGGGCTTGACAGGAAAGCAATCATAAAAAGTGTGGATTATTTCAGGCAAAATGGGATAGAGACCTTGGGTTTGGCAGTGAACAGAGTCAAGGAAAGGGAGGGAGATAGATTTTAGGCATTGCAGAAGTAAAATTTGTAAGATGTGGTAATTTATTAGTGGGCAGGACAGGAAAGAGGAAGGAAATTAGCTGGTGTCTGGTTTGAGCAACTAGCGCATGATGCTATTATGAGGTAAGAAATGCTGGGGGAAAAGCAGTTTTTTGAAGACAGGTGAAGTTCTGTCTAAGATCGTTAATTTAAACATTTAGGTAGTGATAACCAAAATATAGTTGGATATATGCATTTGCAGTTATGCAGAAATGTCTGGGAGAAGATACACATTTGCAAAGTGATGATAATTTAAGACAAGGAAATGAATGAGATTACTCAGACTATGTATAATATTTGAATCTAAGAGACCCCTCGGTAGAACTTGTAAGAAACCAAAAATTTAAGGGATGAAAATAGAAAAAAAAGTGTCTTTAAAGTATATCAGAGGTACAGGAAATAAGATAGGAAATTATGATGTCTCCAAAAAAAAAAAAAAAAAAAAAGCTTTAAAAAAAGGATAAAATGGCCAGTGTTTGTAAATGTTCTCAAGAATTCAAGTGATGTAAAAACTACAAACTTATCCATTATATTTTCTAAGAAGTCATTATTAGTAGCCTTGTGGATAATACTTTCGCTGAAGCAGTATGGACTGCAGAACTGAAGGGCGACTATGGAGAAAAGAAGCAGAAAGAGATGTAGAAGTTCTTCTAAACTGGTGCAGTTCTCATATTTTAAAATTTTTTAAAAGTTCTGTTTTGTCCGTCAGCATATAAATACTGAATTAAGTTCATACACACACACCCAGACACACACACGGCATAAAGTTGTTCTTTATATCTTCTACATAGCAGGCATCTAATCACATCCGGATGAGTTGGGGCCAGAAATGAAGACGATGTCAGCTGGAGAGGAGTGCACACAACTCTAGAAGGCAGCTCAACTGCTGTGTGGTTTGCCAGTAGCATATCTTACTCTTGAGGGCAAACTCTTCAGATAATTACAAACACAAAGTCTGCAATTCTAGCCAGGGTCGTATTTCAGAAAAGCCATCTATGGAGAGCAGGAAACTAAAGTTTGCCAAGCAAAGGGGCCAAGAGTAAAGTCAAGTTTTGTTCCAAATGAGACCCTGCCAAGGAAGGCAGGCTATAGTAGGACTGGGATAATTTAAGGATCTAAAATGTCAGGGCAATAGATTACATCTAAATGGGTGAACCAGGAAGCAAGACTGGGTAATATCAAACATGATGCTGAAGAATAGGCCAGCAGGAAACCAGGAGGCAAATTATGTCTGACAAGAGAGGAGCAGAAGCCCCATCTGGGTTCTGATTCATGGAACAGTGCATTAGCTCTGCCATTCTAAAATGTTAAAGGCAACACATCAGACAATGAGCTCTGAAAAATGAATGTCCAAACACTAGCTTTCCTGAGTTCCTTTACCCTAATCTACCCTATGATGCTTAACCTTCAGATACACCAGGGCAGAGAATTTCTTGTTAAAAAAAAAGGAAAAAAAAAAGGGAGGTAGGAGATTTCAGGGAGGTAGGGGATTTATTGCATTTTCTATAAGTGAGTGACATATGATTTGTTGAAGAATACAAATTGTCCCTGACATGTAGAAAAATAAGAGAAAGAATGACACAGGATTTTTTCAGTGCTGCCTCACCGCCAGAAACCTCTGTGACTGGTGGTGCTTCTGCTTAAGTTTTGCTCATGGCTGCCAGGCTCATTCTGCCTGTGTGGCCTGGTAGGCTGCACTCAGCTCGTGCTGCTGGCCCAGATCCCGCACCTGCCAAGGGTGAGCCAGGTGCAGAGTGGCAAGGGGTGTGTGAGAGAGCAAGCACAGGGTCTGGCCACTGTGCATAGCCAGGCATGCCATCTGGTATGGCAGGGCAGGCAGCTCCAGGCGCTAACACAGGCGCTGGCTGTGTGTGAGGCTGCAGCTGGAACAGACAAACTGCAAATGGCTTCTGCCATGGGCAGCAGCATCTGGATGAGGGGAACACTGTGGCTCCCCAAAGCTCAGAGATGCCAGGAACTACAGAGCCCCACAGCATGTCACAGCCCTGGCTTGGGGAGCCCCAAGGTCTGGGATGCTAGAAGGACCACAGCTCGTTTCTCCTCCTTGTCACCTGCAGCAGGGCAAGCGGGGATGGGGGAGCTTGAGGGGTGATGTTTCAGCCTATTTGTATTACAGCTCTTTCAGTCCATCCTACTCCAACTGTGGCTCCTGGGCTGGCCTGGCCCTGAAACTACTTCCCATTGCATGGGGTGGCTGCCCAGCACCAGCGGAGGGCAGGAGGGTTACCATGTTACAGCCCCTTTTGTTCCTGCCAGCAACTTGGTGAGCTGGCCAGAGAAGTTACAGCTCTTTTCACTCCTGCTGTTCAGCAGATCCCAAGTTCTTGTCCCACATCCAGGAAGAACAAGGTTACTTGAACAACTGGAGGGTAAGCAAGGTGGAGAAGAGCTTTCCTGGGTGACTGAACAGTTCTTATCAGAGAGGAAACCTGAAGTGGAGAGCTCCTATCTACAGGCAGTTAGTCCCAACAAGTGTCTGACTCTGGCAGAGTCTGGGGTTTTTACGGACTGAGAATGGAGGAAATGCATGCCGACTGATCCATGGGCAGGAGGAGTTGTGTGCTAATTGGTCCATGGAGGACATAGAAAAAGCATCACTCGATTGGCTAAAAGGCATCAAGGAAGTTCTCACTTTGGGTGGCAGAATTTACCTGGAACTTGATAAAGTTCCCCAGGCTTCAGGATGTCCTTGGCTTGAAGGTGGGGTTTCACCAGGGACCCACCCCTTCCTGCCTGGGAACCTGTCTGCCTCCTGCTGCCATCAACATGCTGTCCATGGCATTCAGGCTGTTCATGCCAAGGGGCACTCACAGACCTGAGCTGAGCCACCCTCAACCCCCTGGCCTCCCTCCTGTGCTCATCAGTGACCAAAGTTTCAGTCTCAGAAGCAGTTTCCAGAGGGGACTGAGGCAGCTGGGGGTTGGCGTGTCAGCACCACCCCAAGCATGCACACACCTAGCCGGGTCACGCCAGCACCCAGGCTCAGCTAATGGGACACGACCACAATGTTGCTTTGCCGCGGAGTGGGCAGAGGCCAGGGAGTGGGAGCAGACACTTCTGAGCCTGTGGGACCAGGGGGTTTCCCGGGTCCCCAAGATCACAGGGATGCCCGGATCTGGAGCCACACCTTGGTAGCTGCCACGGTGGCTGGGCTACATTTGCACCCAGGAGCACAGGCTCCACCCCACCAACTTGTTGGGGCATGGGGCTCCTGCTGGATCACCCGTTCCCAGCCCACAGCCTCCATGGAGTCTGGCTGTGCCTCCCCTGCAGCAGCTGGAGTTCTCCCAGCAGCTGTTCCAGATGGGTTGCTGCTACCATCAATGAGTTCATAACTTAATGATTACACAAGTAGAAGAAAATGCAAAAGCCAAACTTTATATGCTTTTAGAGACAAAATTTGCTTCCCAGAGGAATGAATCAAATCCAAGGATTCTCATAATTCTGTACTCTTAGTAGACACTGTTGTCATCTTGTCATCAAGGATATGATGCTGAACAAAGTGGTGAAGATGATCATCACATAAAATTCTCCTGAAGATGAATGGTTGCATCTGCCTTATAGTTGTCCATAACTGATATGAAATCAATTTTAAAATCTCATGTTAGAAGTCAGTGCAATTAATAGCATTGTTCCTCCAACTAGGGGAGAAAGGTATATTTTAAATTTAATTATATCACTCAGTGAATATGAGACTATGCTCAATTTAAAACTACTTTGTTACTTATTAAAAATAGTAAAATATTCTAAAGTGAAGAATGAGGGAAATGCATGTCAAAATCCAGCATAAAAAGTAGTTGCTTTCTGGAATTTAGAACAGCAGCTCATAGAGGATGCATAAATATTTTTCCCAAGCTGTATAAAGAGAAAGTACAAATGACAAATATTCTTAGTAACAAATGGCCTAAATTGAAATAAGTAATCCCCTGGTCCTTGAGTAAGAAATTGGAAGCATCTATTGGTATATATCTATGCTTAAAATACATTGATAAAAAAAAATAAATGGTATGACAGGTAATCAAATGAGTACTTAATCATTTTACTTAGCACAATATTAAAATGCTTCTGTTCTAACAGAGTCGTGTACCCATCAGGATTATTGAGCCTTGTAAAATGTTTTAGGTAGTAAATATATATGTGCATATCTATACATACAAATTTTGACAAGCTATAAAAAATTAGAGTAGAAATTCTGCCTCATCTCATTTATTTAGATCAATTAATAAGTAAAGATCTCATTTACTCTATTAAGAAAGTGTGGACTGGGCGAGGTGGCTCACAGCTGTAATCCCAGCACTTTGGGAGGCCAAGGTGGGCAGATCACTTGAGGCCAGGGGTTTGAGACTAGCCTGGTCAACATGTCAAAACATTGTCTCTACTAAAAATAAAAAAAATTATCTGGGCATGGAGGCACATGCCTGTAATTCCAGCTATTCAGGAGGCTGAGGCATGAGAATCATTTGAACCAGGGAGGCAGAGGTTGCAGTGAGCCAAGATTGCAACACTGCTCTCAAGTCTGGATGATAAAGGCAGACCTTGTAAAAAAGAAAAAAAGAAAGAAAGTGTGTTTCTGTTGTGGTTTCCTTTCACCCCAAATATTTCCACAGCTTTACACATCCACAGGTGGCCTATCACAAATTTAATTCTCATTGTCATGCTTATTAACTGTTGAAACTTGATGTTAGAAGTTACTGGAGACTCTGTTCCATTTACCAGCAATGCCCCTGCCATTCCAGATCTCTGACTAGGATTGCAGAGGTGCTCCCACCTGCCTGCCAGGACTGCAACTGTTTGACACTGCTGTGTTCTGGATTTTGTTTCTCTAAGATCAACACTTGACCTCTGAGCTCGTAGGAGTCTCTCATAACAATAACATTACATATTCTCCATCTTAAAACATTCCCATCAGATTGTTGTTGATATGTTACCCTCTTAAGCTCTCAACCTTCCTATTTATGTCACCTACCAATTCTCATTCTTATTTCACTCAGTAAGCTTTTGTATTATAAACATATTGTCTTCCTCTAAGCATATCATTATTCTTGGTAATATCAGCCTCTATGTGACTGTCCCATTCAACACGTGGTCTTTGATTTTCTTTACTTTCTCACTGCAGATGACATTTTCTTCTGCTCTGTCTCACAATCACTCCCCTGGTTGTTAGCTTCTGGAACTTGTGATTACCAGAAGCTACATAGTAACTTAATTTTCCAAAACTGACGTCACACTTTCTGATCAGTTTTTAACATTCATCCTGATTTCTGGTCCATGAAATTCAAACTCCTTATCCTGCTCTACAAAGTCTCATTTGATCAAAGGTTAAATCTGCTCTTTCTATGCTAAGGTTAAACCCACACCTTCCACTTTCCCCATTGGAACCCGTGCTGTCTCATCTAATCAAGGACTTTTTCCCACTTAACCACTCTGTCTTATATCAGTGTTCTCCATCTACATGATCATTTCCATTAACATGTTGTCGTATTTCCATCTGAAAAAGCAAAATCAAAAACAACAAAAAACTTCCTTGATCCCACATATCCTTTGTTCCTCTTGAAAGAAAAACTCTTCAAAAGATGTCTGTAATCATTGACTCTACCTCCTCTTCTCCCCCCATTCCTTTTGATCCTTTTCCAATTAAGCTCTTGTTTGCACTGCTCTAAGGAAACTTCTCTTGGCAAATTCCCTAATGCAGAAAGAGAGTTTTATAACTTCTGCAATACTAATTCATCCTTGACTAAAAATTGGACTTGAAGCCACAGACAAGAGACTTCAATTAACATTTATCAGAAACCTTGAATAGAATTTGAAGGATATTAACTGAGATGCTTGGAGAAGACAATACTGTTACTTAGCCTATATAACTGGTATGATTATATAAGGAAAAGTGTTTTCAAGTCATCACATACATGTATTTTTCATAAAATTTAATTTAAATTTATATTTTTTCTGTGCCTATTTTCATAGCGTTGTTTTTGTCTAAGTGTATTTGCTAATAACTCTCAAGTAATGCTAAAAGGGTTACTTGATTGTTTCAAAAGACTGTGAATGTAAACTTTAAAACTGCTAAGGTTTGTAGAGGTTTGTGACAGGAAATGACTTTTGTTAAAATATGTCCTATGAAAGTATTTAACTCATTTAGAGTGTAAATATGTTTTGTTATAGAAAGTTATAATAGTTAACTAGCAATCTATACCACGGACTTTCTCTAATCTTATTCATAGTTAAGTGACTTGACTTTGCTTATGAGTCAGCAAAGATTTGACACACTTTTTTTTTCACTTTCTCCCTAAGAGTCCATTCATAATAAAACTCATGATTTAGAAAAAGCAATACATACTGAGATTTTTTTCCTATCACTGACTTCTACTTTGCCAAATCTAATGGATAATTCACACATAACTTATGTGACTTCTTAGCTAATCATTTCTGCTTTCCCAAAGCCTTTCTTCATGTTCTTCTGATTTTCTACTATATTGACTATATTGGCTGCTCCTTCTCACGCTTCTTCATTGAAGCCTCTTCATCCTCCCCAACCTCCCCACTTTGATCACACCTAATTAGTCTTCTCTTCATTAACTTTTGTCAGTTCAGTCCTATCTACGCGATTCAAATGTAATAGCTCCAGGATTCACCTCTTCTCTGAACTCCTGAACCATGTTCCAATCACTGCTCAGCTTTTCCCCTTGGCATCTTAGGCGGAGTCTTGTTCTGTCACTCAGGCTGGACTGCAGTGGTGTGATTGCGACTCACTGCAACCTCTGTCTCCCAGGTTCAAACGATTCTCATGCCTCAGCCTCCCGAGTAGCTGGGATCCAGGCATGCAACACCATGCCCAGTTAAGTTTTTTGTATTTTCTAATAGAGATGAGGTTTCACCATGTTGGCTAGTCTGGTCTGGAACTCCTGACCTCAGGTGATCCGTCCCCCTTGGCCTCCCAAAGTGCTGGGATTACAGGCGTGAGCTACTGCCCCCAGCACAAACCTCCCATTTCTCTAACCTAAACGGCACTTTCCTTCCTTCCTTCCTTCCTTCCTTCCTTCCTTCCTTCCTTCCTTCCTTCCTTCCTTCCTTCCTTCTTCTCTCCNNTTCCTTCCTTCCTTCCTTCCTTCCTTCCTTCCTTCCTTCCTTCCTTCTTTCCTTCCTTCCTTCCCTCCCTCCCTCCCTCTCTCTCTCCTTTCTTTGTTTCTTTCTTTGTAATTTATTAGCATGATATCAGCTGCTTTACCTCACATACTCATTGTCATATCAATATACTACAAAATTTTATTCCCTCTACATCTAAAATCCATGCCCAATCTGACCACTCATTCTAATCTTCATGCTATCACCATGGTCTAAACTGCCATCTTTTCTTGGCTGGATCATGTGTTCACTTTCATTCCATTGTCAAGCATGCATCTCAAGTGATTGTTTTAGAATATAGATCATATTACTATCTCACTAAAAACCGTCCCTTGGAACTTCAACATGCTGAAAATATAATCCAAATAATTGCTATGGCCTATAAGACTATGACTGACTTGGTAATGGCTATCTCTTAAATTCCAGCCACACTAGCCTTCTTGTTGCCTCTCAAGAGAGGCTATTCTTACCTTATTTCCTTTGCACATACTATATCTTCAATCCTGGACTCTTCATAGCCATTTACATTAATATTCTCTCAGTTTACTTCTCTTTAAACATTACCTCCTCAAAGTGGACTATCCCAAACAATGTTTATTTTTTCTTTTTTTTGAGACAGCGTCCATGTAACTCAAGCTAAAGTTCAATGGCATAATCACAGCTCACTGCAGCCTTGCCACAGGTACATACCACCACACCCAGTTAATTTTTAAAGAAGTTTTGTAGAGATGAGGTCTGTTGCCCAGGCTGGTCTTGAATTCCTGGGCTCAAGCAATCCACCTCAACCTCCCAAAGTGTTGGGATTACAGGCATAAGCCACTTTGCCCAGCCTCCAAACAATGTTTCTTAAGTAAAATCCTGTCATTCTCTGTCTTCAGAACCTGCGTGCCTTACTTCCTTAAATGCAAATCTTACTCTCTGCTGTTACAATTCAAATTTAATGTTGTTTACTTTATATTCATCTCCATCACAATAACCTAAAGGACTTGATCTTTTGGCTCACTGCTGTATCCCTACACTTAGAATAATGCCTGGCATTAAGTAAGAAGTTAATAAATACTTAATTGAATGCATGGCCTGGCCACCATCAACTTCCATGCCTTCTTTCCTCTTACACTAAGTTCCAGCCACGTATGTCTCATTTTAATTCTCTTATGTTATTAGTCTTGTCATTTCAAACCCTTTGCTAATATATTCACCTCTACCTGAAGCAATGTCCGTTTTAGCAAACTTTTTTTTTCTTCTTATGGTTGATTTCATATATTTCAAATATTTGGCTTAAAAATTACTTCTGCATTACAGTCAGGGATGATTTCCAATATCACATTCAATATCTTCTGTTGTGATGTGAATGTCCCCTCCAAAACACGTGTTGAAGTTTAACTGACATTGTGATAGTATCAAGAAGTGAGACCTTTAAGAGATGACTCATGAGAATCATGAGAGCTCCATCTTAATGAATGGATTAATGTCATTACCTCAAGAGTGAGCTCCAGGTAAAAGGATAAGTTTGGCCCCCATTTTCTCTCTCTGTCTCACCACATGATACCTTATGCCATGGGATAGCCCTTGCCAAATGCTGGTACCATGCTCATGAACCTCCCAGCCTCCAGAGTGGTGAGCCGAATAACTTTCTGTTCTTTATAAATTACCCAGTCTTTGGTATTCAGTTATACCATCACGAAATGAACAAAGAAAACCTCTATATAAACAGTGATTATATCTGCATTACTCAGCAATGTAAAGCATTGTAAATATATACCCAGGCAGAAATTGTGCACTAAATAAATGTCTATTGAAAAAAAAAAAAAACAAAACCCAAATATGCAAAAGAATGGTGGGGCCAAAAGGACTACTAACATCAGTCACCTGTGATGTCAAGAAAAGCTTATCCTGTAAACTCTAAGGTCCTTTTCTTTTTTCTTTTCTTTTTGAACTCAGTCTACCAGGCTCCAGTCTATATTCTTCTTTCTTCAATTATTTTTAGTTTTTGTCTTTTATACTTCCTTATTCTTCCTTATCACTGGGCTTGAACTCACCCCAAATTTAGGAAACAGAATTTAGAGTTTTTGTCACATCCTTTACAGAAGAATGACAATGTGCAAGATGGCAGTGGGCCTACCTCCTTTTCTAGGACTCTGCATGTAAGAACACAGACAGAAGTAAAGAGGTTCTGTTACTAATTCTAGAGTAATAAATGCCTTTTCCTATTTAGGCACACATAAAAAGATTATTAAAGCGGTCCCTGAGAACAGTGTTTTTAAAGTATTTTTGAGGGATGTCCCACATCCTTTAATACGTATTATGTCACAACCCAGTTCATACCCAAATATGCAATTGTTTATATGTGCACATGCAAACACAATTTGAAAAACTTTTATGAAAATGTTTTCTTACTACATGTCTATGTATTCTTATATTTTTACTTCTCTCTTTTTTCCTCACTTCTTTTCTAGGTTGTTTAAAATATGTAGTTAGGACTTACTAAATTAGGTTTATGACCCACCAATGGATTCCCAACATTCTCTACACTTACATTTGAAAACCATTGCTTTTGAAGATACAGAAGATCCATTCCTAGACTGCAAAGTACTCAGGTCTCTGTCACCATAGGTAGCAGCTGGCTGACTCTGATTTGAACACATACACACATATTTAGCCACATAGACACAAACACAAATATTTCTCTTAATAATAATCCTTAGAGGTTATCTTTAAAAAGGGAAGGTGATGGTGATTCCAGCATAGAAGCCTGTGAGGGTGCTTTCAATACCATTTAAACAAGACCACCTTTATGCCAAAGAAGAATTACACAGTAGCAGTAAGAATTTGGGGAAAGAGCCGGGCGCAGTGGCTCATGCCTGTAATCCCAGCACTTTGGGAGGCTGAAGCTGGCGGATCACGAGGTCAGGAGTTTGAGATCACCCTGGTCAATATGGTGAAACCCCGTCTCTACTAAAAATACAAAAATTAGCCAGGCGCAGTGGCACGTGCTTGTAGTCCCAGCTACATGGGAGGCTGAGGCAGGAGATCCGAGAATCGCTTGATCCTTGAGGTGCAGGTTGCAGTGAGCCGAGATCACACCAATGCACTCCAGCCTGGGTGACAGAGGGAGACTCCGTCTCAAAAATAAAATAATAATAATAAATTGGGGAATGAGCCATGAGGTCTGCCAAGCAAGCTCTGGTGGAAGACACTCACCATTAAATTGTATAAACTTAATTTACCCAAAACTACTGTGAAGTAGGCCTATAAAGTTCAGGTAAATCAATTGTAGTTGATGACCTGTCCAGTAGGCAAAAGAATAGTGAAATGTTTTGGTTGTCTTCTGCAATTCTCCCAGCTACTCAAACTACGTTTTTCTTAAAATGTAATGCTGTTGGGGCTTAGAAAACTATACCCCAAAATGAAGGCCTCCAAAACAATCTCAGAAGCAAAAGTTTCTGTCTGATCTTCTCCTGTCCTCCTGTCTCCCACCCCTCATTCTCCCCCGAGGCTAGGGAGAGCAACTAGATTCCCTCTTCCCCAGGGCGAGTCATAGGAACCAGAACTCCTTTTCCCCCAAGCCAGCCACGAAACCCAAAAATATTATTCGAATGTTTCCCTCAGCTTTCTGTGTAAAACTGGCCATAAAGAAATGATCTGACCTATGTTGTTTGACTGTAGCTCATAAGACTCCCCAGATCCAGAGAGGGTCTTGCCTCACACCCAAAATGCTGCCCAGACAGGAAAAGAAGAACCTAAATACACAGGTCGTGCTGTGTCTCCTAACTCCGTCGGTTAGCATTAGATCATAACTTTTTGCCCAATCATATTTTTGCGTGACTGTACATATGTGTTAAGCACAGTATGAATCTCAGGACAAAAGTGTAGTTTCCTCTGTATCTTTAGATCTTCATTCTGAACGCTCCTGTGTCATGTAAAATTATGATTAAATAAATTTATATTTTTTTTACCTATTAATCTTTTTTTTTGTCAGTGGCTTTTCAGGGAACCTTCAGAAGGCAAAGGGGAAGTTTTCCCTTGGGCCCCGCAGTAAGAATCAACTCTATAAAAATTAAAGAAACAAAACAGAATTTGTTTTAAAAGGTCATTTTAAAAATTATACTTGTTTACTCAAGAAAAATGTAAGGCACATTGTAAAAATTTTACTAGAAAAACATCATTAAAATGTGAAGTATATTTATTAGCCAGATTTAATTTCATACTTAAGAGTTCATCTTTAAAGCTTTGTCACTTAAAAATATTGTTTGATTTCTTTCCTCATGCTCTTTCCCAATTTTGAAAAGTTCTGTTGTTTTACGATCTACCATTCTTAGGGCAGGCTATTATCTGATTGTTTAAATATAGTGACATAGAGTTTCAGGGTACAAAAATCCAAAACCTGTTAAAGAGTTTTTCCCTTGACTTTTGTGCCCCCTATATTCCAACCCCAAGAATATATGAGGATCTTTTCCACACTACGTTCAGCCACCTGTCTTAAGACTGAAAACATCTCTTGTCTAAAATGTCGATGGTCTGAGCTGGCATTGGTTTCGTGTGCTGGAAAGAGAGTTTCAAAGGGGAGCACTACCATTTGTGGCCAAAATTCTTTAGAGAACTCTGAGCTCCTACTCCAGCTAATGGAAATGAGTAAAATGACCTGTCTTTTTAAAAGTAATCTTTTATAAACAAAAGCTTGCTAAATCCAAGATAAAGCTTACTCATAAACAGTCTCATGACAAAATTGCACTTGGCATCCTAACGTGGCAAACTGTTATTAAATCTTTTGAGTTTTCTTTTGCAAGTTTTGGAAAACAAAAGAACACAACTTTCCCAATATATATAAGGATGACATACATACCAAAGGGTCCAGTTGGTAGGGTTCCTAAATTAATGATCTTCAAGTAGGAGATTTGTTTATGCTGCTAAATTTCTCTCAACGTTTAGAGAGAAACAAAAACGTTAAGCAAATCTCTCTTAGAAACAAGGTATTCATGTTATCAACATTTTATTTTTTAAGAAGAAAAAAATCATTAAAGGTTCAGGCAATTTAGAACTGGGTTTTTTTTTTTTTTTTTCTTTCTAGAATCTCATACCAATTTTCTCAAAATGTGTTTTCTGAAAAACTTTGGTATGCTTATAGGGGAATTAATAAAAGATCTGGTCAATCTAGTACAGTGATACTCATTCACTGTGTGCTCCATAGACCCCTGAAGTTCCATGGGTACACAGGAGATCCTTTAGATTAAAAATGTTTTCATCAGCCTGGTGTGGTGGCTCACGCCTGTAATCCCAGCACTTTGGGAGGCCGAGGTGGGCAGATCACGAGGTCAGGAGATGGAGACCATCCTGGTTACCATGGTAAAACCCTGTGTCTACTAAAAATACAAAAAATTAGCCAGGCGTGGTGGTGGGTGCCTGTAATCCCAGCTACTAGGGAGACTGAGGAAGGAGAATCATTTGAACCCAGGAGGCAGAGATTGCAGTGAGCCGAGATCGCACCACTGCACTCCATCCTGGGTGACAGAGCGAGACTCCATCTCAAAAAAAAAAAGTTTTCATAATTATTCTAATCTATTATTTGTCAATTTTTGTGCACTAATATCTGTAGTGATGATGTTCTAACTGTGATGATGTTCTAACTGTAGTGATTGTATTCATCAGTGCCACACATTCACGGTAGATAAGAATAATTTCACTTAAGAATATTCATGGTGAAGGGTGAAGCAGTTAAAAATATCCATTGTATTAAATCTTGCCCTGTAAGCACACAGAACGCTTCTTCTGTATAATCAAGTACAATGTTTATATTGAAGAAAGACAATTTTGTGACTGACTTGCCACCTAAACTAGCCACTTTAAAAGCGAGCACAATTTTTACTTCAAAAAAATGACTAATAGGCCTACTTGAGTATTTGGCAAACAAATCTACAAAATTCAAAAACGAACGAAGTAGACCTGTCTTTTCAGGGAAAAAACTGACATTGTGGCCAATGTTATAACATTTACAATTTCAGATGAAAAATAGATTTTTGGAAAACATGTATCTGTTCCTGTGTGTTCAAGAGTTTCTCATCAATAAAAGTCTTTTCTATTGGTGCTGATTTAAGAGTGTAATTATTATTTTCATTAATTTTGATATTGTATTATGAAATACTTTGACATTGGAAAGATTACTATAATTCAGTGAATTAATATTCTCCAACTGTTCAGAATCATGCATGGATTCAGATTCATTTAAGATAGAGCATTGGATTTTAATGTGTATAACAAGGAAACACTTCAGAAATCCCAAATGCATTGAATATTATGATAAGATCATTCATAGAAGAGAAATGCTGAAAGATAATTTACATGAAAGATGCCCAATAAAGTGTTTCACACTCATTAGATATTCAAATATTAAGTCAGACAGAGCAAGGAAGGGGAAACAAGATGTTCTTGGATTGCAGATGGAGGTATTGTAGGCAGAAGTTTGGCAATACCTAAAGATGCTGAAAATGCACATACTACATGACCCAGCAGTCTCACTTCTTGGCTTATGTCCAAGAGAAATTCTGGCATAAACATATATGAAGACTTCTTATTGCAAGCTTGTGGCACATAATACTGAAAAAAGAGAAACATTGCCCATGTTGCCAATAGAGAAATGAATGTACACTTTATAGTAGATTTGGGTGGTGGAACACTTTACAGAGATTAAAATAAATAAATAAGATTTATGTTTAACAACATGGCTAGAACTAAAATGATGTTGAGCAACAAAAACGGAATGAAAAATGTTACATAGTATATAATGCCCACAAAACGTAATGCCAAATATTATTTATGAATACACTTAAATAAAGTAAAAGGTAAGATAAAATTGGTCTGGATATGTATCAAATTTAATGACAATAGCTGTTTTGATGGTAGAGGATAGGGACTGGACCTATAATGCACATATCAGGGATTCCAAATTTACCTGTGTTATTTACTCCTTAGTAAATAGAGGAAACTGATGTTACAATTCTGTAAGACTTGGGTATTTTGATATTGGTTGCATAAAGATTGTTATAGTATTTTAGTAATCCAATGTTTTGTAAAAACATGTAAGTAAATAGTAATGGAGTGAATGTGAGTTTATAAGTTGTACATAAACATTCTTGAACTACAAGTGAAAAACTAGTTGCAACGATAAACAGATTGCAAGGAAAAAGATAATAAATAACAAGAAACAAAAACTACCAAACTCTCAGCAGTAACTAATAGTTAGGGGTCTGGGAGTGAGGGTATAAAGGAAGGAGGAGAAGGAAGAAGGGAGAAGTCAGAATAAATTTATAGCATTCTATGGATATCCTCTTGTTTCAATCTTATTAAAATCATCAAACAACTAGCAAGATCGTAATCTTCACAAAGTCAAAATATCAGCATAAACAGAATTCCAGAAAGTTAAAACAAGCCCCAGTGTACAAAATGTTCTTTCACCTTTGGAGCATTTAAACATGGATACAAGTAGGGAAGACAGAAATTTAGACTTAGAATGCGACAAATAGGAGATCCTCCGCAGAATAAGCTGATACTGCAAAAGGTAAGAGTGAACCCCAGGCTGCTATGGCACTACTGTTGGG
This sequence comes from Theropithecus gelada, assembly GCF_003255815.1. Classification (NCBI taxonomy): domain Eukaryota; kingdom Metazoa; phylum Chordata; class Mammalia; order Primates; family Cercopithecidae; genus Theropithecus; species Theropithecus gelada. Next base: position 122,895,294 of record NC_037670.1, on the reverse strand, counting down.
GCACTGTTCATGCAGTTTTCCATGTCAATGGTGCCTGCTGGGTTATGCAATGTGTCAGTATTGGGAGAAAGAGGTAAAAATGCCCCCACCACCCACCTCTTAAGGGAAGTTGTGGAGAGGCAGAAAAGAATAAAGATTCAAGACAGCAGTGAACATGTGTACAATAAATGAGCAATAGCTGTGCAAAAGAACAGTAATAGCATGTAGTGGGAATAAGTAGAGAAGAATGTAAATGAAGTTAAGGTATTAAAATTTATTTGTGCTATTTGGGAGGAGAGTAAAAGAACTGGACAATAAGTGTTCTCTAGGTGGGAAGGGAAGTGGGAGCAATGTGCTGGGAGGCAAAAACTAACCTAGGCAAAGTTTTAAATTAAATTTAAAATTTAAGCATCTGTTATGTGTGTATATGTGTGTATTGAGGAATATACAAAAGAATGATCACTAAAATTAATGTTATTTATTCCTCTGATGGATTTCATTGGATACCATGTTCCAGGCACTGTTGTAGGAATTGATTTAGAAATGAAATAAGAAAAAGACATGCTTTCTAAGACAACACTTTCCAGAGAGTTATCATAGAAAATTAGTTACAGATAACTTTTTTGTTTCTTTCTGCTATTTTTAATTTACAATTTAATGAGAACAATGTCAATAATAATTTAAAATAAAGCCTTTTTTATTACAAGTAAACAAATTATTTGCTTTACAAATAGCATTTAAATTTGAAATAAAAAATCACATTTATTGATTTTCATATGTTGAACCAACCTTGCATCCCGGGAATGAAGCCTACTTGATTATGATGGATTAGCTTTTTGATGTGCTGTTGGATTTGGTTTGCTGGTATTTTGTTGAGGAGTTTTGCATTGACGTTCATCAAGAACGTTGGTCTGAAGTTTTCTTTTTATTGTGTCTTTGCCAGCTTTTGGTATCAAGATGATGCTGGCCTCATATGCTGAGTTGTAAAAAAGTCTCTCCTCCTCAATTTTTTGTAATAGTTTCTGTAGGAATGGTCCAGCTCTTCTTTTTACGTATGGTAGAATTCAGCTGTGAATCCATCACGTCCTGGGCTTTTTTTGGTTGGCAGGCTATTCGTTACTGATTCAATTTGGGGCTCATTATTGATCTCTTTAGGCATATTCAGAAGATTGAAGTTAGACTCCTTCCTTACACCATATACAGAAATCAACTCAAGATGGATTAAAGACTTAAATGTAAAACCCAAAACTATAAAACCCTATGAGACAACCTAGGCAATACCATCTTGGATGTAGGAATGGGCGAAGATTTCGTGACAAAGACACCAAAAGCAACCATGACAAAACCAAATATTGACAAATGGGATATAATTAAACTAAAGGGCTTCTTCACAGCAAAAGAAATAAACTATCAATAGAGTAAACAGACAACCTACAGAACGGGAGAAAATATTTGCAAACTATGCATCTGACAAAGGTCTAATGTCCAGCATCTATAACAACTTAAAGTTACAATACAAAATCAAACAACCCCATAAAAAAGTGGGCAAAGGACACGAACAAACACTTCTCAAAAGAAGACATACATGTGGCCAACAAGCATATGAAAAAAAAAAAAGCTCAATATCACTGATCGTTAGAGAAATACAAATCAAAACCACAATGAGATATCATTTCAAACTAGTCAAAATGGCTATTATTAAAAGGTCAAAAAATAACAGCTGCTGGTGAGGTTGCAGAAAAAAGATAATCCTTTACGCTGTTGGTGGGAGTGTAAATTAGTTTAACCATTGTGGAAAGCAGTATGGCAATTCCTCAAAGAGCTAAAAGCAGAACTGCCATTTGACCCAGCAGTCCCATTATTGGGTATATACAGAGGAATATAAAGCATTCTACCATAAACACATGTATGTTTATTGCAGCACTATTTATGATAGCAAAGATGTGGAACCAACCTAAATGCTCATCAATGACAGAATAGATAAAGAAAATGTGGTACATATACACCATGGAGTATTATGCAGCCATAAAAAAGAACAAGATCGCATCTTTTGTGGGAACATGGATGGAGCTGCTGGTTATCATCCTTAGCGAACTAACACAGTAACAGAAAACCAAAAGCAACATGTTCTCCCTTTAACTGGGAGCTAAATGATAAGAACTTATGAACACAAAGAAGGAAACATCAGACATTGTGGTCTACTTGAGGAAGGAGGGTGGGAGAAGGGAGAGGAGCAGAAAAGATAACTATTGGTAGCTTAATACTTGGATGATGTAATCATATGTACAACCACCCCCCTCTGATGACACGTTTATTTATGTAACAAACTTTCACATGTACCCTCAAACCTAAAATAAAAATTAAAAAAAAATTATCAACACTGTCAGCCCTCCATATCTACGCATTCTTCATCCATGGATTCAATCAACTCTGAATTAAAAAAAAATTTTTAAATAAATAAAAGCAACACTGTAACAAGAGTAATAAAAAATTGCAGTATAAGATCTATTTACTCAGCATTTACATTGTATTAAATATTATAAGTAATCTAGAGATGATTTAAAGTATATGGGAAGATGTGTACAGGTTATGTGCAAATACTTCATGCCCAAGACTTGGATGTTAGCTAAATACATTACAAACACTGTAATTTTAAACAGGAAAATGTCACGTTCTGGATCGGAAATCAGCACACTACAACATGTGGATCAAATCTGACCCATTGCTGGTGTTTACAAATAAAATTTTACTGAAAAATACCAAGCCAATACATTTAAGTGTTATCAGTTTCTCTTTTTGTGTTACAATGACAGAGCTGAGTAGCTATAATACAGACCAGGTGGCACTTAAAGTCTGAAATATTTACTGTCTGGTTTTTTACAGAAAACATTGCTAATGCTTTGTCTTGATGAATATAAAAGTAAAAATATGCTTTCAGTTTAATGTAAAAAAATATATTTTTAGTTTATCCAGATAATATGATCCCCTCACCTTTTTCTGTGTGCTATGTATCCATACAAAGCTTGCATTCATAAACACACAGCTAACATCCATAGAGTAGCATGTGTCAAGTATTTGTTTAAGAAATTTATGTGTATGATTTACTTGAGTCTCACAGCAATCTCATGCATTGTTATTTTGCTTTACAAATAAACAAACTGAGGCTTTGGGAAACCATATAATTTGCACAGGATGACACAACTAGATCAGTGACATAGGTGGGATCTTAAAATGTCTATATGCTTATTCTTCTTTTTAACGGGAAGGCTCTATCTGACAAATATTAAAAGTGTTCTCTGGATGCTTAAATTGTGAGTGTTTTTTTCCTACTCTTTTCATCTATATATTTTTCTTTTCCTATAATGAACCTTTACATTTTGTTATTTATTGAATGTGTTATTTAAAAATGGTAAATATTCAGCATTTGTATAATTGCAAATTGGTCAAACTTAACTACTATCATTTGCTGACTATTTTTGCATCATATCTTACAGGAAAGCACAATTAGATGTTTTACAGCATCTTCAGTACTGAAGAAATTATGTAATAATTGTCAAACCAAAGTACAACTTGTTTTTCTTTGGCATCAATTAACCTCTGGTAGGACTAAGAGATATAACTTAGTATTATTTTTTATAAGATGCTGGTATTCTTAATAACAGTCCAAGAACAAAATAATAGGAAATGAGGAAACTTAAGGTTTAGCCTTTCTTTTCCAAATTTCTTGCAAGAGTCATTTGTATTCTCTATTGACAGTTTCTCACTCTATTACCCTCTGCATTAAAAATTCCACCATCATTATTCTGTAAGAGAGCATTGACATTATAAGCCAGTGACCTTTTTTCAGACATCAATAGTCTCAATTTTTTTTTTTTTTGCATCATTTGATGTTAGTTATCACCCTCCCCTTCAAATAATCCTCTCCCTTGACATCTTTTATCTTGCACTATCTTGGCAATTCTCTTCACCTGTATTTTTGTCCACCTCTGCCATGCCAGTTCCTCAGCATCGCATGCAGGGCATGTGACTGGTCCTCTGTACCATTACATGTTCTACAGGTTCTCCAGTTTCATTTCATGTCTTAGCAATTCCGAGCAAATTTTGGTTTGTTGAACAAGCATGATCTTACCATTTTTGTGCCCCTGCTCATGTTTCACACCCTTCTAGTACAAATTTTCTCCCTTCCTCTTATGACTAGTGTCTACTTATTTTTTAAGCCTCTACTGAAATGTTACAGTCTCCAGAAACATTTCCTTAATTTACTAAAGAGATACGATTTCTTACTCTATCAGATCTCCATTTTGGATTTTTATAGCATTCTATTTATATTTTGACAGTTGTGTTCTACTACTTTTATGCCATTTATCTGCGTTTATCTGCATTGGGCAACATAAGGGCTTATAATGACTGTATCTTACTTATTTTTTCGAAGTTTGTGTGGCACATACTACATTGAACACCACATGTGTGCAGTAACAATTAGTCAATATAGATACTCGTTTAAACAAAAATTATGAGAATGGCGTGGCATGTGCTTTTCATCATGTTACAATGAGTAAATATGTGTATCGTAAAATCACTGGTAAGCATGTCTGAAGGAGTCCTTGATTTCCATTTTCAGCCAATATAATAGGGTAAACGTATATAAGAAAATGTGGAATTCTTAAGGAAGTTATGCTTTTTACAAATGACTCACAATTTTAGGCATTTTCTTACCATTACAAAACCTGTGTGTGATTATAACATATATAAATGTGCTTTACAATCTGTATCCCATTACTGTATAAAAGTTCAAGTGTTTTAAATTAGGTATCACTCCTGTATTTCAGTAATTGGAGATACTAATTGTAATATATGTCAGAGATTAACTACACTTTCAGCATTTAAAATGGTGTGAATAATAAGTTATTGCAGCTGGCTTTAATATTTTTGTGTTAACAGAAATGTTATAAGCAAAGAGTAATTTGAATGGATAATTTTTTGAGATATTTAATTTATTATGAAGTGTTACCTCGACCTTTGTCTTGAAAAAAAAACTTGTTCATTTCATTTATCATAATTAATCAAATCTAAGCTATCACCTGTCTTAATTTGGGATACTCTCAATTGCAGAGATGTTAAAATGTGAAAGAATCTGCATATTAGAACTGATGAAACATGGTATTTAGGCTACATTAAGTAATTATTGAAAACATTAATCAATTAGTTAACCACTTGTTGATTACTACTACTGCTTCAATACTTTTGTAATAAACAGTTGGCCCTCCATATCTGTGGATTTAACCAACCATGGATCAAAAATATTTAAAAAATGCATTGCATCTGTATCAAACATGCACAGAGCTTTTTCTTGTTATTATTTTCCTGTTTATTTTTTATTTTTTTATTTTTTTAATTTTCCAAACAATGCAGTGTAACAACTATGTAGATAACACTTACATTGCATTTGGTATTATAAGTAATCTAGAGATGATGTGAAGCACACAAGAGAATATGTTATATACAAATACTACTTAATTTTACACAAAGAACTTGAGCATCCATGAAGTTTTGTATCCACTGGATACAAAATATCCTGGGAAAAAATCCCCCATGTATATCAAGAGGTTACTATGTAATTTTTTGTATATTAGTACATGTATATTTTGTTAAGATAAGCACATTCAGATTAACTTGAATAAAGATTAATTTATTGAATATTCTCATATAATAATTTAAAAAATAGTATGATGTGTTGCATAAATGTAAGAAGTTACTTTTTAAGCTATTTTATTTAAACATTTTTTTAAAGACATCGTGTAATTTTAAAGTTGGGCAATTAAGATAAATTAGTCAATAAGAAAGTAGTTTGTTCTGTATTGGTCCAAAATCGTTATTAAGCAATAAAATCTAATAAATATTAGAGGAATATCTTCTCATGCCTTTGCTCTCCAGTTCCTACGTACACACACATTTCCAAAGCTTAGAAGTCTTTGTGAAACTGGGGAATAAAAGAGAAAACAGATGCCATTTATTAAAACTGTATGTTCAATGTTGAATCCTTAGGAAGAAAAAGGTTTAGCTACATGAAATGGTGACAGAGCTAACATATAGTCAAGATTGAAGAGCTGATAATAAAAGCTGGAAGAACCTCATTGCTTTTGCATTCTTGCATTAATATTTTCTGTTTACATTTTTATATGCAACCAGATTTAGAAACATGAATTGCTGAGATTAAAAATGTAATATATTTGTAATTTTAAAAATACATACCATCCTGATATATCAATCTACGGATAATAAAATCTCTCTTTAAATAGGGTTGGATTCTGTATATTTTCTTCATAGCTTTGGTGAAAGCAATAAATCTAAAAATAATAAAAGAAAGGGAAATCAATCTTAGAAATATGACCATTAAATAGTTTTGCAGAAATATTTTGAGGCTTTAAAAGTTTGGTTTTCAAATGTTTGTATACATTTTGATACCTCATTTTGAAAAGTTTTAAAAAATTGTGCTAAGACTATTTAAGCTTTTCTCTGAAAATAGTCTTGAATATTTCCATTACAATGATTCCTGCTGGGTGGGAATTAACCCACATTTAGATTATTGAAGAGTGCTTAAATGCATGTTCTCCTCACTTTTCATTAGTTGTATTGTCTCTTGATTCTTCTGCTTAAATGGAATTGGATTTTGCACCTTTTCTTTATAGCTTCAGAGGGAACAGTAAATTACCTCTTCAAGATGTTTTGGTGAGGGCCAAATGTTCCATTATATCCCAGGGGATTAACAAGAGACTCTGCATTCACAGCTGCCTGTCTTATAAGTCATTGGATCTAAAAAGTTGCTGTACTGTATATCCATTAAAAAGGTGATTTTTCAGCTAAGCTGTCATAATATTATGATATGATTATCCTATATTCAATGATTAAATTATCAGTTTGATTTTTTTGAAATTACAAATTGGGCTAATTGTTGAAGTAACATATCTTTTAAAAAGTATTTAAATAATAAATCTATCCAAACTTTCATGTACATAATTTATTTTGGAAATTACAATTAATGTTAGTGTATTTTTACTGGTTTGTGTGTATGGGTATATATACTTATATCATTAATGTATATCACTGATGTATTAAGAGAGCAAAATGTGTAGGTTATTTGGTTCAATTTGGTCTTTAATCTCTTTGCTTTAATCCATATTTAACTCACTTAATCCATTTGATGAGTATATTTGGCAAGTGAAAACATAAGAAAAGTTTTACATCTCATCTCTTACTTCATTCTGTAATCTGCCATCCATTTCAGACTATTATCCAACAGACAGCGGCAGGGACAAATCTCAATCAAAGCTTCAGGGATGTAGAGTCAGGAGAGTTGTGCTATGACTTCATTGTTATCCTTTATCACTGTGTAACCTTGGAAGTGCCACATCTCAACAGACTGCAGTCTTCTCAACCTCGAAATTAGAACAATAAACCAATGATCACTACTATTGCTTAAGTATAAAATATTTTTATAATTCAACGTAGGTCCTTTATTATCACTGAAAAAATCAAAGGTGTATCCTTTTAGAAAACAAATGTTACCCTATCTTTATTTATTGAGGTCAGTATATTTGCACTTCATTTTCAAACATAATCTACTCAATTCCCAAATTTTCCAATATTCTGGAAAGTTATATACAGCTTATGAAATTAACAGTGGGAGTAATTGAAACTATATAACCAGGAAATTCTAAATATTGGCATGTTTAGTCCCAAGATTTGAAATCACCCAAAAATAATTTTCTGATAATATAATCCCCAATGATGCCAATAGAAAATAAGAGACTATCCACCATTATCTTGAGTTCAAGATCAGTACAACCATATTTTGAAATAATATTTATGAAAGATGAGAGAGCAAATTTGAAAGATAAGTAAAACTTTGAAAAAGTATTTAGTAATCAAATTAGATAAAATTTTGAAAAGATTTAGACATTTTTGAAGTTCAGTTAGAGACCTAATTTGGTGTGTGCAGAAGTCCACTGGTAGACTAGATTAACAAATAATGAAGAGATAAGGCTTTAAAGGCCTTCTAGTCCTCAAAAAAGTGTATTAAAAATTCTTAGGTCCAGAGTGGTGGCTCACACCTGTAATCCCAGCACTTTGGGAGGCCGAGGTGAGCAGATCACAAGGTTAAGAGATTGAGACTATCCTTGCCAACGTGGTGAAACTCTGTCTCTACTAAAAATTACAAAAATTAGCTGGGCATGGTGGCGGGTGCCTGTAGCCAGGAGGCTGAGGTAGGAGAATGGCTCGAACCTGGGAGGCAGAGGTTGCAGTGAGCAGAGATTGTGCCATTGCACTCCAGCCTGATGACAGAGTGAGACTCTGTCTCAAAATAAATAAATAAATAAATAAAATTATTTTCTTTGACACTCTTAGTATTGCTCTCACTAACCTTTAATTTCTTACATAAGTCAAACTAATTTTTCTTCTCAAATAATTAACTTCTGATCTGTCTGCCATGAATACTTTATTCTCTTCTCTTGGCTAATCTTACTCTTCCTTCAAAACTCTATGTACTCCACCATTATAATCTTTCAATATACAATTTAGTCCATAACATAATTTATTTGCATTTTTATTTGAGTATTTGTTTCACTGACAAGATAGACATAATATCTATTTGAGAATAAAAAGGTATTTTGTTAATCCCTATTTTTTTTTCAACTATTTGGCACTATGCTAGGGACATAAATAAATAATAAATATTTGATAAATTTAAACAAATGAAGTAAAGATATATGGTTACCATACTAGGAATTGTTTATTATCTTCCAATATCCACTTCATTTAATCCTTTACTGTAGAATAACTTGAATTTTTGTTATGCAAATAATTACCAAACTGAAGACATTCCCAGACTCATAGTAACTAAGTTTGTCCACATGACTAAGTTCTGTCCAAGGACATATGAGCAGTAAAGCTATAACTTCTGGATTCAGCCCTTACAATAAAAGAACATGTCCTCCCCTTGCCCATTTTATCTTCCCAGTGGCTGAGACCTCTATGTGTTAGTGAGAGCTGTCAAAGCCTTTTTGGAACAGAACATTTTGAGGATGGTAGAGCAAAAAGGGGAAGGACCTGAGCTTGTTGATAACGTGCAGTTGATATCAGGTATGGGCTACTTCCCTCAGATTTTGAAAGGAAAGAAAAATGTGTTTTCCTTAAGCTATTGTCTTAGTCTATTTTGTGCTGCTACAACAGAATATCTAAGACTGGCTAATTTATAGTGAACAGAAATGTATTTGGCTCATGGTTCTGGAGACTGGAAAGTCCAAGATTGAAGAGTCACCTTGGGCGAGGGCCTTCTTGCTGCATTATCCCATGGTGGAAGGGCAGCAGGACAAGAAAGATGAGAGAAGATGAGAGGGAAAAAGAGAGAGAGGCAAACTCATTATTTTATCAGATAACCACCCCTGATATAACAAAACCACGCCTACACTGATGATATTAATTCATCTCATGGCCTAATCACCACTTAAAGTTCTCACCTCTTAACACAATTGCATTCGGGATTAAGTTACCAACACATAAGCTTTGGAAGACACATTTAAACCATAGCCACTATTATAATATTTGCAATGTTTTTATGGTAACGGAAACCTATATCCTAATGAATACAACCTCAGATAGTGTCATCTTTAATGTATTTTAGGGACATTGCAGTTATTTAGGGATAATCAAGTACCGATACTTGAGGACAAAAAAACCCAGACTCTTCTTCCTCATTCACTGAAGAATAATTAGAGATTTTGGTAAGCTGGAAAAAAAGAAAAAACTTGAAGCAGGAATTGGACTGAAATTAAGCCTATGTTCCTTTTGAGCTCTCTTTTACTTTATGTTGGGCAATATTTCAAACCTTGTTATAAACAATTACTATATACAAAGAAATGCGATATGGGTGATTGAATTGTTAAGGGAAAATGTGGCAATAGAAAAAGAACTTTCTAAAACATAAAGCAAAATATGTTTCAAAGGAAGTGTGGCAGACTTTTAGAAAATTTTGAGGATAGTCCAAATGTTCCTGGGTTTTGGCTCTTTTTTGTTAATGATCTGCGTAAGTGATCTGGACATGGAGACCAGCTGCAAAGATGTTTAATTTGATGATATGCAAAGATGAAGGCTGTAGTAGTAAATTCAAAGGCAAAGTGAATGAAGGGTTAGAGTCTTGGTGGTAGAAAAATTACTTCATGCATGTGGGAAAAGACTAAACAAAAGAGGACAAGATTTAAAGTAAACCCAGAGTTAAAATACAAATGAAACAAATTTTAAAACTTATTAAACTATCATCTTAAATTTAAACAATCAATATATTAAAATTATATTAGCTCACATATTACAAAATAAAGCTACTGTGGTATAATTAATAAATTATTATTTTTGCATGTGTATATCTCTTTGAGAATATGACCATTTGACTGGCAGATGTTACATTGGTATGTAAGATAATTTCAGTAACAGATACAAAATTTTGACCATGTTTAGAAAAGGGAATGTTTTGTGAAAAACTTGACACAAGACACCAAACACAATGGGAAAATCCAAATGAGTTGTACCTATCAGGTAGCATTCTTTTTCAGTGTTTGTTTTAAATGATAAGATGTTTGAGGGAAGAAGATTTGGGTTCCTACAATTGATTGCTTTCATAGTTTTGCTAAAGTCCTTTTAATGTTGTTTACTTCTAAATATGGTTCAATATCATTTTTCCCGAAATAACATGGAATGTTTTTCATTATTTGAGCATTAACAAATGTCAATACTTTCATAATATCTCTACTTTTGTCTCCGCTCAGGAGTTCCCAAATATCTCGTTCTTAAGTGGTGTGTTTATGACAATAAATAGTTTGTATTAATTTATTTTCTAAGTTCATACGCTGAGATTCTATGATTCTGTTTGAAGCAAACATTACTGAGGTGTCTAAACATATGCTTAAATGCATCTCACTCTAATTGCTGTAACAAGTTTAAAGTGTTTAACTTCTAGAGTTGCTAGAAACATCTTCTCACTGGAGCAAACTTTTATCCTGCCAGCCACCACTAAGTTTGTCAGGGTTAGCAAATAAAGGACACACATCTAGACTTGATTTTCACATAAACAATGAATAACTTAAAAGCATATCCCATGCAGTATTTGCCCCATATATTTTTAAAATATTTGATTGTATCTAAAATTAAAATTTAACTAGATATCCTGTATTGTATCTGGCAACAGTATCACTCATCCTACAAAGGCATGATCATGAAGGAGTTTTCCCACAGGAACTTTCAGGTGAAGGAGGACCAAAGACTGATTCCAAATGGCAGTCCATAGTGTGTCAATCTGAAATAAGAGATTAAATACTCATTGGAAGAACAACCCTTATTAGACTTTTGGCTTCTGGGTTCAGACTAAGTATTTGCTCCAACCCTTCTGAAAACAGTTTTAAGAGGTTTTTAAGAGGAATCAAAAGGTGTATCAGAAAGCAAGGAACTACTGAATCTCTAAGCTCACATAGAGAGTTCAATGTCACCAGAGGTTGACACCCAACCATTTTACTGCCCTGCTATTCCTCTACCCTTCCCCCAACCCCCATCTCCATTCCTCTGCTTTTGAGGAGGTTGGGGGCTGTGGGGAGAAGGAGTTACCAATGTATAGGGGGTCTAACTACTCTCTGCATACTCTTAGGCTAGAAGGACATGAATTAGAGTCAGTTGCTAGCAAGTCGAGGGCTCCTGGTGAAACAGGCTTTATACTCTGAAGAGTGTGAATTGGGAAGTCAGAGTATGGTAATAACCAGTTCAGCCCTGGTCCTAGGCCGCTAGCCCCCTCTGGTGCCTCACAAAAGAAAACAAAAATCCTCTAAAGAAGCATTTATTTTCATCCTCGAACTGTGTCTCAAAGTAAGTTTTGAAACACCAGCTAGCAAGCAATCAAAGATAATAACCACCATAAAGAAGACACAAGCCAGGATCAGCAAATACAGTAGGTGACAGAAATACACCTCCAATAATTCCAGATATTGAAATTATTTTATTAGATACAGACTGTAAAAAACAACAACAACAAAAACCTATGCTTTCCATGTATTGAATATTGTAAATAGTGCTGCAATATACACACTGGACTACTATTTAGTCATGAAAGACAACAAAATCCTGTCACTTGCAACAACATGGATTTACCTGGAGGACCTTGTGATAGGTGAAATAAATCTGGCACAAAAAGACAAATGCAGCATGATCTGGCTCATAAATGAAGTCTAAAAAAGTTGATCTCCTAGAATTAGAAAATAGAATGGTGGTTACCAGAGGCTAGAATAGTTAGTGGGGAGGAAGGAATGGGGAGATAATGGTCAAAAGATTGACTAACATCTAATTGTTTTACTTTGCAGTCTCCTAATGTAAAGTGATGTTGAGAACCTTTTCATCATACTTATTTGTCACCTCTATATTACTTTTGGTGACATGTCTGCTCAGATTTTTTAAAAATTTAAATTAATAGATTTTGTATATTCTTGAATTGGGTTGTTTTCTTATTGTTGAGTTTTGAGTATTATTTACATATTTTGAATAGAAGCACTTTATCCAACATGCATTTTCTCCCAGTCTGTGGCCTATTCTTTCCTTTCTTTAACAATGTCTTTATAGGTATATTTTTATTTTAATCCAGTCCAGTTTGTAAATTTCCTTTCATAGACCATGATTTTGGTATTGTGCCTATAAACATATCAACATACTTAAGGTCATCTAGATTTTCTCTTATATTTCTTTTAGAATTCATACTTTTGCGGGATTTTTTGTTTTCATTTTTGTCTGTTTTTTTCTTCTATATATGAATGCCAACTTATTCCAGCACTATTTGTTGACAAAAAGTATATTTTTTTTAAAAATTGCCTTTTCTCCTTGGGCCAAAATGAATTGACTATACTTATGCAGGTCTATTTTGGAGTTCTTTATTCTTTTCCTTTGAAGTATGGGTCTATTTTCTCACCATCAGTACTGTGATGTCTTGTTGTACCTTTATAGTAAGTCTTGAAGTTGGATGGTGTGAGTCCTTCAGTTTTGTTCTTCTTCAGCATTTTGTTGCCTGTTCGGGCTCTTCCATCTACCAAGTAAACTCTATAATTAGTTTGTCAATATTTATAAAATAGCTATCAATGTCAAATAGTTCCAGTTGACTGATAGTGCTGATTAGGGTAACTGTGTCTTTACTGATTATCTGCCTGCTTGAACTATCAATTATTTAAAAGGAATGTTGGGTACTCTATAATAGTAATTTTTCCTATGTCTCCTTTTAGTTCTATAAATTTTGCCTGACATATTTTGGTGCTCTTTCATTAGCTATATACATGATAAAGGCAACTATGCCATCTTGTAAAATTGACACATCATTACATGATGCCCTCCTTATCCATGATGTTTCTTCTTCTGAAGTAAACTCTGCCTAAAATTAACATAGCTACTCAAGCTTCCTTTAGATTAGTGTTAGCATATCATGTCTTTATCCACATGTCTATTATTAAAATAGCAGAGAGTCTTTATAGTTAAAGTGGGTTTCTTGTAGACAACATATAACCGAGTCTTGTTTTTTATCCACTCTGATAATCATTGTCTTTAATTGGTAGATTTATACCTTTCACATTTAAAGTGATTATTATTTATTTAGATTTATATCAATCATGTTAGTAACTGTTTTCTATTGACTGCATTTGTTTTTCGTTCACTTTTCCTGCCTCCTCTGCCTTTAATTGAGCACTTCATAAAATTCAATTTTATCTCCTCTCTTAGAATATTAGTTGTCTTAGTCTGTTTGTGTTGCTAAAAAGGAGTAGCTGAAGCTGGGTAATTTATAAAGAAAATAGGTTTATCTGACTCATGGCCCTGCAGGCTGTACAAGAAGCATGGCACGTGCATCTGCTTCTGATGAAGCCCTCAGACTGCTTGCACTCATGACAAAAGGGGAGGGAAGCCAGCATGTGCAGAGGTCACAGAGTGAGAGAGAAGAAACCAAGGGAGGGAATTTCCAGACCTTTTAAAACAACCAGCTCTTATGGGAACTAACAGAATGAGAACTCTCTCACACCCCCAACAATAAAGAGCATTAATGTATTCATGAGAAATTCACCCCATGACCCAAATACCTCCCACTAGATCCCACCTCCAACACTGGGTATCAAATTTCAACATGAGGTTTGGAGGTGCAAATATCTGAACTATAGCATCAGTTATACTTCTTTTAAAAATATCTTTATGATTGCCCTAGAGTTTGCAGTATACATTTTTAACTCATCTAAGTTCACCTTCAAATGATACTATATCACTTCACATATAGTGCATGTACCTTACATTAGAGCATTTTGAATTCCCTTTTCTTATTCCTTATGACATTGTTGAATTCATTTCACTTATCTATGTGCTGTAATCACACTATATTATAATTACTATAACACTGTAAACGGTTCTAAATTTTTCTTTCCAACTTTTGTTTTGGGTTCAGGGATACATGTGCAGAGTTGTTACACAGGGAAATTGGGTATTACAGGTGTTTGGTGTAGAGATTATTTCATCATCCATGTAATTAGCATACCTACGAGGAATAAAAAGTTATATTTTAAAGTAAGAATAAGAAAAATCAAGCATTTTATCTTCATTTACTCTTTCTCTGAAAATCTTCCTTTCTTTATTTAGATGCAAATTTATGCCTATATCACTTTCCTTCTCTTTGAAGCACTTCTTTCAACATTTCTTGTAAGGGATATGCTATTGACAAATTCCCAGGTTTTATTTTTTCTAAGAATATCTTCATTTTTCTTCACTTTTAAAAGATAATTTTATTTCATATATAATTCTAGGTTGATGGGTTTCATTTTTTAATCCTTTAAACATTTCCTTCCACTTTCTTCTAGCTTGTGTGCTTTTTGGTGAAAAGTCTGCTGTAATTCTTATCTTTGTTCTTATATAGATAACTTGTTTTTTTCCATCTGGTTTCTTGTAGAATTATCTCTTTGTCTTTCATTTTCTGCAATTAAAACATAATATGCCCAGATGTAATTTTTTTTTTTTTTTTTTTTTTAGTATATTTATGCTTATAGATGTTCTCTGAGCTTCTTGGATCTCTGGTTGTGTGCTTTTCGTTATTTTTAGAAAGTTTTTGGCCATTATTACTTTACGTATTTATTTTATTTATTTGTTCTCTCTTTCTTCTCCTTAGGGATTTTCAATTACACAAATATTTATCTTTTGACATTGTACCACAGTTCTGGTTCTTTACTGTGTTTTTATTCTTTTTTCTATTTTAACGGGGGATTTTTATTGATATATCTTCAAACTTAATGATTCCTTCCTTGATCATGTTCAGTCTACTGATAAATTCACTGAAGACACTCTTAGCTTCTGTTACAGCTTTTTTGTTTCAGCATTTCCTTTGATTCTAAGAGTTTCCATCTCTCTACTTACATTACTTTTCTACGCTTGCATTTGTTGCATTTGGCCTCCTTTTTCTATTAGGTCCTTTAAATATTAATCAAAGTTTTAAAAAAATATGTTTTATTTTCAGAGCAGTTTTAGGTTCACATCAATCCAGAGAAAAAGATAACAGAGATTTCCCTATCCCCTTGTCCCCATATACACATAGCATCCTTCACTATTAAACTCCCACACATGAGTAGTACAACTGTTACAATCAGTGAACCTACTTTGACATATCACCACTCAAATTCCATAGTTTACATTAGTGCTTTCTTGGTGTTGTACATTCTATAGGTTTGGACAAATTTATAATGACAGGTATCCAGCAATGTAATATCATATATAATAGTTTCAGTTCTCTAAACATCTTCTGTGTCCTGCCTATATCCTACCGCCTAATATCTGGTAGCCATTGATCCTTTCACTGTTTTTATAGCTTTGTCTTTTCCAGAATATCATACAGTTGGAATTATCCAGTATGTAGAGTTTTCAGATTGGCTTTCTTATTTTTACTTAGTAATATGTGTTTAGGTTTCTTCATGTCTCTTGGCTTAATAGCTTATTTCTTTTTAGTGCTGAATAGCATTTCATTATCTGGATGTGCCTTATTTATTTATTAATTCATCTACTGAAGGAAATCTTGATTACTTCCAAGTTATAATTGGCAGTTATAAATAAGCTACTATAAAAGTCATGTGCAAGTTTTTGTGTGGACATAAGTTTTCAACTCATTTTTACAAATATCAAGGAGTACAATTGCTGGACCATATGGTAAGAGTGCATTCGGTTTTGCAAGAAACTGCTACACTTTCTTCCAAAGTAGCTGTACTATTTTGCATTTCTACCATCAGTCAATGAGAATCTCTTTTGTTCCACATTCTCACTAGCATTTGATGTTGTTAGTGTTTCTGATTTTGGCCATACTAATAGGTGTGCTGGGGTATCCTGATTTAATTTGCAGTTCCCTGAGGATATATCATGTTGAGCATCTTTTCATATGCTTATATGCCATCTGTATATCTACTTTGATGACAGTCCTATTCAAGTCTTTTATCCATTTTTAATTAGATTATTTGTTGTCTTATTTTTGAGTTTTAAAAGTTCTTTATATTTTGGATAGCACTCCTTTATAAGATAAGTGTTTTGCAATATTTTCTTCCATTTTGTGGCTCGTCTTCTCATTCTTTGGGCAACAGTTTTGTACAGCAGAAATCTTGAATTTTAAGAAAGTCTCACTAATTAATTTTTTCTTTAATGATACCTTTGGTGTCAAATCTAAAATGTCATTGCCATTCTCAGAGTCATCAATGTTTTCTTCAATATTATCTTCTAGGAGTAACAGGTTTGTATTTTACATTTAGGGCTATGATTCATTTTGAGTAAATTATTTTGAGCATGTAAAATCTTTGTCTAGATTAATTTTTTCACATGTAGATGTTTGATTACTCCAGCAATATTTCTGAAAATACTATCTTGTCTCCATTATATTGCTTTTGCTACTTTGTCAAAGGTCAGTTGACTACATTATGTTTGTCTTTTTCTGGACTCTCTATTTTGTCCCACTGATGGATTTGTCTGTTATTTTGCCAATGTCACATTGTCTTGATATTTTAGTTTTTATAGTAAGCCTTAAAGACAGGTGGTAACAGTCCTCCAATTTTACTCTTCTTCTTCAATATTATGTTGTCTATTGTGGTTTCTTTTGCATTCCTATATGAATTGAAAATCATTTTGTTGTTATCTATAGAATACCTTGCTTGGATTTTGACTGGGATTGTGTTGTATCTATAAATCAAGTTGGGAAAAACAGATATCTTGGCTATATTTAGTCTTCTTATCTATAACAATGAAATCTCTCTTCATGTATTTAGTTCTTTCTTATTTCATTCAGCAGAGTTTGTACTTTTCCTCATGTACATCTTGTGCATATTTATTAGATTTATACATACATGCTTTATTTTGTGGGGTTCTAATGTAAGAGGTGTCATCTTAACATTTAAAATTTAACAAACTGTTAGTATATAGAAAAGTATTTGATATTATATTTAATTTAGTATCCTGCAAACTAGGTTATTTGCAATTTTTTTCTATTCTTTTGAATTGTACATGTTGATTAACATGTGATCTGTGAACAAAAACAGTCTTTTTCATCCTTCTTAATCAGTATACCTTTCATTTTATTTTCTTGTGTTATTGAATTAGCTATGCCTTCCTATACAATGTTGGAAAGGAGGGGTGAGAGGGTACATCTTCATCTTATTCTTAATGTTATCAGGAAAGTTCCTAGTTTCTCATCATTAAATATAATGTTAGTTGTAGGGATTTTTTTCCTAGATTTTTGTTATTATGTTCAGAAAATTACCTCCTCTATTTCTACTTTGCTGAGAAATGTCATCATGAGTGGGTGTTAGATTTGGTCAATTGCTTTTCTGATCAATTCATATTATCCTGTGAGTTTTTTCTACTCCGTAGATGTGCTAAATTATATTAACTAATCATTAAATATTGAACCAGCCTTGCATACCCGGGTCATGATGTATAATTCTTTTTATACAGTCTTGGATTTTTATACAGTCTTGGTCTCTGATATTTTGGTGAGGATTTTTGCATCTATGTTCATGAAAAATAATGGTGTATTATTTTCTTGTAATGTCTTCGGTTTTGGTATTAAAGTAGTATAGTCCTCACTGAATGAGTTAAAAAGTATTCTCTCTTCCATTATCTTCTGAAAAAGATTATAAAGTGTTGGTATAATTTCTTTCTTAAATGTCTTCTGGAAGTCACCTCTGCTTCCATCTGGGCCTGGTGTTTTCGTTTTTGGAAGGTAATTGTTTCTTCAATTTCTTTAATAAATATATGCTTATCAAACTGTTTATCCTCATTGTGTGAGTTTTGGCAGATTGTATCCTTCAAATAATTGATCAATACCATCTAGGTTATCATATTTGTGGACATAGTGTTGTTAATGGTATTTCTGTATTATATTTTTCATGTCCATGGGAACTGTAGTGATGTCTGCTCTTTCATTTCTGATAATAATTTGTGCTATTGCAGTTATTTTAAATATTCTGTGCTATAATTCTAAAATTTGTGTCATATATGTTTCTTATATTTGCTTTGTCTCTTGAAATTACAGGTTTTTGTTCTTGTCTTCTAGTGTGCCTTGCCATTTCTTTTTTCTTTTCCTTTTTTTTTGAATGCTGTATTGAGGCATGTTGTATTGAGCAAAAGGAACTGAGGTAAATAGGTCTTAGTGTGAAATTGTCTGTTAACCATGTTTTCAGGTTTGAGCCCAAGTCGAGGTCCAAGGGGAGTCAGTGAGTGGGTGGGTGGTGGGTAGCTGGATAAACATCAAGGAATCATAGGTAGTTGCAACATGGCTTTATTCTCTCTCCGGTCACAAGCTGTATGTACAGCATTAGTCGGGTAATTATACCTTTGGCAGACAATAGTGGCTCTGAGCCAACCATGAGCTCACATGAGTAGTTACCTAATGTGCCTCATGTAGCATGGTTACACAATGTGTGAGGTTGGCACCTGCACTCCAAACTTGCTGAGTCATGCTTTTCCAGAAGCTGTCTCAGCCTACTCCTGACTAAAGTGTAGCCATCTCCCTTATACTCCACCCCCTAGGCCAAGGGTGTCTTATGGGTAGGGACACGTGCCCATAGGGTAAAGTCCTGAATCCATAACTCACAAGAACAATACAGAGAGCAACAGTTCAATACCAGGATCCCAGGTATGCTGCTTATGACTATTAGGGTCAAGTGTAGCCCAGAGCTCAGGGATGCCCCCCATCTCTGCAGGGGATTATCAGTAAGGCTCTCAACTGTCTTTATCTGCCTTTATCTCCTTGAAGGGCTGCTATGTTCTGTTGATTGTCAGGGATAAAGCTACAACACTGTGTTCCTAAGAGGCATAGGTGCCTCCTTGGGCAGCAGTTACTATGTTTAAGACTATTTGGTTTTACAACACCACCTTTCTGATCTGATCAACCTTATCTGTTAACAGGAAGAGGGCCACTAGGGTGTAATTCAGAGCTTGAGCGTCATGGTCTGCAAGAGCAGTAACTTGTGCTTCTACAGTTATGACACCCGCTCCAGGGTAGTTACTGCCAAGGGGCAGGGGGCTCAGTGCACTCGCAAAGTCTGAGAGTGTAGCACCTCCCAGTTATGCTGGTGTCTGGGCAATGTGGGGAGAACAGTGGCAGATACATAAGGCCACCCTCAGGTACAACATCCAGTCCAGTTCACTGGTAGGTAAGGCAACCCTGTGTCCCCAAAGACCCATCAACTCTCAAGGAGCACAAAGTCCACTGGGGACCGACCTTGGTGGGGCCACTTGTTCCATCATACCTTTGGTGTGGTGATGTGCTATGCTTACACAGGCTGTGACAGGTATCCATTCCACAGTGGTGTCACCCCAATGTTGATCTATGCACCATGGTGCCTGGGCTAGGGTAGTACATGTTCCCCCACTAGACAGCCCCACCCATCATAAACGCTATAGGTCAGCCAGGGGGCAGGCACACTGTGGACCTTGCTTTGTCCAAAGCTTGCCACATTGCATTCCAGGCATCAGCCATGGGACCTCAAATCTCCACCTATGTCCAGTTCTTTGCAGACAGAATGTATGTGCCAAGGCAAGTCATCCATGGCTACTGTTGGAGGGGTGATGCAGATCCAACAGTTGGAAATATTGGTCACCTCAGTGTAGGTGTGGACCCAGTCCATGATACAGTTGCAGCATGTTAACCGACAGTCAAAATGACAGATCAGGCACAGGTACTAAGAGGTAAGTTACATCCCTCAGGCAAAATACAGGCTAAATTTTCATCCCTGGATAACAATGCAGCCACCAAAGGTTTTTGCCCTGGGCAATGGTACGACAACTTCTCAGCTCCCAATTGATCCTTTGGATCCTGTATCTGGGACAGAGTCATGGGGGAGCTCATAATAGGCCACACAGACAGTACGTATGTCCTCCCGGGAGGAGGGTTCCTTCTCTGCCTGTTCCCCTATGAACAGTCAGTCACAAGGGCCATTTATTAAACACCCATGGAGTGACATGCAAGTCATGCTGTAGGCCCTCCCCTCAGGGAGCTATGATGACCAACTACCAGGAGTGGGGGGCTTGGAGCGTCCATGGCCACAGCTAGGTTTTTGTTCCCTGGTTTCAGGGGCATTGGGACAGGCAACAAAAGGTTACCATTCAACCTCATACCTGGTCAGAGAAGGTCATCCTTGATGTGTATATGCAACGGAATGGGGACAGTGGCCCCATGTAACAAAGCCTCCACTGGGGCTGGGCTGCCTTTCTGTGGCCATTCATTCAAGGTTTGGAACACCAGGTCCAGCCTGGAACTCCAGCCCTGCAAAGATGGGGGTGTGACATGCAAGCATAACTCATCCATCAAGAGCCCGTTATATGACTCAATCATACCTGCAGCTTGCGAGTTTTATGGCATGTGAAATACCCAATTTATTTCCAATTATTGTGCTCATGGTTATACAACTTGTCCAGTGAAATGTGTTCCTCTATTACTCTTATCAGCTAGAGGATTACCATACAGGGTACGTAAATGTTGCAGGGCCTGGATGGTGTGCTGTTGGTGGGCCACCCTGCAAGGGTAGGCAAACAACAGGCCTGTGGCCATGTCCACAGCTGTTAGCACATGCATATACCCTTGTGACTTTGGCAGCAGCTTGATGTAGTCTACTTGACACCTGGTCAAGGGCACTTGCCCTATCATCACTTGTTGTGTAACACTGGGCAGCTGCCTCCATTTAGGGGATGTACGAGCATATGCTGGACATTTCTGACAAGCCTCCCAAATGTCTTGCATGGACAAGGACAGACCCCAAAGCTTATTGACCTGTTACATCAGTTCACCCCCACACATCCCAGTTTCCAGTGTAGCCACAAGGTGACATCTTGTGTAGGTGCCGACTCTAACCATCAGATTTTGGCCAAGGCATCTGCCTCATCATTGCCAGTGGTGACCAAAGGCATATGACCTGACATAAGACAAATAGTTACATCTTTCTGATGGCCCATTTCCCAGAGGTCCTGACTTGGCCGCAAATGGGTTGGTGGCTGACTAGCCAATTCTGTATTTTCCAAGTAGTTAACCACAAGGTTAAGCCTCGATAGATCACCCAGCTATTGGTATAGATTAGTATGGGTGTCTCCTCCTTGGTGACCACCATCCACACTGCTCTAAGCTCAGCCCATTGGCTACTTTGTCCACACCCGGTTTCAAACAATATGGTGTCAGTATTAGGTTAGACTGCAACAGCAGTCCAGGCAGCAGTAGCACCTCAGGTACACCCATCCTTGTAACATGCCCCATCAGGAATGAGGGGATGCCTTTCCTTAAATGGTGAAGACTCAGAGTCCAAGGGTGCTTCAGGCCCCATGGCCTTATCTTGCATTAGGACTACAGGTCCCTAAACCTCTTACAACTCTGCTACTAATGGGCTTGTACTCACCACACCTTGCTGTTTCGAGTAGTTGCCCCACTTTGTCAAAGTGGATGTCTGTGCTGTCCCAGTCCAGGGGGTTGTTACTCATGAACGCATCCATCCCGCTATCGGTAAGTTGTCCACAAGATGAGTGTAGCCGGTCCTGTCATGTTCTCACAAGACTGAAGAGTGGCAGATACCGCTGCTAGTTGTTTCTCTATCAAGGAATACTAGAGCTCAGCTCCCTTCCATAGTTGGGACCAAAAGCCTACTTGCATTCTCAGGCACTCTATGTGCTGCCACAAGCCCCAACCAGAAACATCTGTGGTCACATGCACATACAGCTCAAAAGGGCACCCCTGGTCAACTACCCATAGGGCTTGTGCCTGCTGAATAGCCTGCTTGGCTGCCAGGAAGATGGTCCCAGATGCATCATCCCAATTACAGGGAGCTCCCTTTTTTGTTAACTGATACAACAGTTTTATTATATGAGCCAAATGGGGCACATATGCCTGCCAATATCCCAGGAGGCCTACAAGTGTGCAGCTGCCTCACTTTGGTGAGCTGGGGCTATGCCTAAATTTTTTTGATGATGGCCTCTGGTATGGCCTTCATCTTACCCAACCAAATAACTCCCAAGAATTTGGCAGATAATCCAGGCCCTTAGACCTTGGATTTGTTGATGGTACAATGGCATGCTGCCAAATGTTGCTGCAAGAGGGGCGCCACTACTCCTAAATCTGCAAGAGAATCAGAGGTTAACATAATATCATCAAATATAATGGAATAGGCAGACCCCTTCTGGACATTGCCAGGTGTTTAAATGAATGGCAACGAGATCATGACATATGGTGAAGCTAGGCACATAGCCCTACGGTAAAACTGTAAAAGTCCATTGTCGCCCTTCCCACATGAAGGCGAGCTGTTCCTGGCTCTCTGGAGCAACGTCAACGGAGAAAAATGCATTGACCACTACATAGTGGTACTGTCCCAGCTCCATCATCAGATGGTCCATCAAATTTGTGCTTGACAGTACAGATGCATGCAAAGGAGGTGTTACTTTATTCAGTTCCCGATAGTTCACTGTCATCTGCCAAGTTCCATCAGGCTTGCTAAGTGGCCTCACTGGAGAATTGTAGGGGCTGTGGGTGCCATGTATTATCTGCACCTTCTCCAGTTTTTAAATTGTCTCAGTTATCTCTGTATGCCCTCCTGGCAAATGGTATTGATGGGTGGGAGTAACCTGTCGTGGTTGTGGCAGAACCTGAGACTGGTGATGCATATGTCCACGCAGCACCCACCTGCTATACCACACACACTCTGAATCTGAATTCCCCGGCTGTGGTTTGTTAACGCCAGGCCATGTAAATTTTCCACTCCCAGAATGTATTCCGGTACAGGAGACACATACGCATTATATAAATGGGGAGCCAAATGGCCAATGCTGAGGTGCAGAGATACAGGTTTCACTTTCACTGACCAGCCTCCATAGCTATCAATGCATGCAGCCTCACTCAGAGACTTATCCAGGTTCCCATACATAAGGCTACAACCTGTGCCAATATCTACCAGCACCAGCACCCGCTGTACACTGGTGGGTGACCAGTGAATTGCTAATTCCACATGTGGCCTCCTGTCGTCCGGTGTACCCCCAAGCCAGGCACCTTGGTCAGTTTCCTAATCAAACAGAAAAGGCTCTACATCGCCACCTGACTGCAGCGAGTAGACTTTGAACTGGAGCACCTGGGCAGGACTGCGTCATGCAGCAATGTCTTTCTCCCACTTCGGCATTTTCTGGAATTGCTGCTCTGGGGACAATTGCTTCCACAAAGTTAAGAGTATTTCATTGGGCTGCTTATCAGTTTTCTCTCAGTCAACCCCAGCCAAAATCAAATCTATCCATATCTGTGAGTGTGTCACTCACTGGGGCCTCCTTTTCTCTCACAGGGGAGGCCCCCTGCAGATGAGGGACCTTCCCCTTCTTTATGGAGCAGACCCCTCAGTCCTGCTGATGGCCTTCTGCTTCCCCAAGAACCACCATGGCAGTGGTCACTTCATGTATGTGGCACCCTATGTACAGGGTGAGGACAGCAGCTAGGGAGCCAACAGTACTCAGAGGCACAGAACCCAACATGAGATCCCTCATGTAAGAGGTAAAACGTTCATCATCTGGCCCGTGGGTATTCAGGTCAAAGATAGCCTGCTGCATACTCATCTCCTGGATGACTTGCACCAACTCGGCATATGACTACCATTTACTCACAGTTTTAAGTATTTCACCGGCATTGTTCCATATAGTCCACATGGCTGCCCATAGCCATTCTGTCAGGGTGTGGTCATCTTGCCCTGCCACTAACCGCCTGCTCAGTTGCAATCACTGAGGGAAGGAGGGGTGAGTCACGATGGAGGCCAGCTTTTCCATTTCAGAGATGGAACAGGAGATACAATCTCCTCCCTCATCCCACGGACGAAGCGCCCAGGCGGACAGGGGTTCCCCTGATGTGCTGGCGGCACTGCTTGCCTAATTCCTGCAACTCATTTGGGGTATAGGCAATATATGAAGTATGTTGTATTATGGTAGGGGGTCCCTAAGCATGCCCTTTGGGCCCCAATGGCTGTTCGTGATCTACCTTCTGCCAGACCACTGCACGAACCCGCAATGGGGGTTCTTCCTCCTCGGTATCGGACTGAGTAGGGGTCTCCAGCCAAGATGATGGGTTCAGGCCTGCATTCAGAGTGACCTCTAATTCTTTTTCCAAGCTCTGAAGCTGAGCCTCCAGGAGGCTGCCCCCTGAGCCAGGAGGTCCTTTACTTGTGCTTGCTCACTCAGAAACAGTGTGTGTACTTCGTAGAGCACAGTTAAAAATGCCCATCCAACTCTGCCGGCAAAGTCTCACTCTTTCTTGGTGCTCTGTGCTTCCAGCTGCTTCAGTGCCTTCTCCATGCTCATGGGGGTCCATCTATCACTGCCCAGGTTTCCACCAGAGCCCATCTGACCCGTGCAGCTGCTACTGGGTACAACAACCCATGTTGCGGCCACATGGCTGACCAGGAATCAGCAGGAACTGAAGGCTCACTCACTTTGGGATCCTGCCAGCAAGGCCAGTTGTCAGGTTCGAGTCCAAGTTGAAGTCTGAGGGGAGTTTGTGGGCAGGTGGTGGGTAGCTGGAAAAACTCTTGAGGAAATGTAGGTAGTTGCAACATGGCTTTATTCTGTCTTTCAGTGCAAGCTGTGTGTACAGCATTAGCAGGGTAATTATACCTTTTACAGACAATAGGGGCTCAGAGCCAAGCATGAGCTCACATGAGTGGTTATGTAATGTGCCTCATGTGGAGTGATTACATAATGTGTGGGGTTGTGCACCTGTACTCCAAACCCACTGAGTCATGCTGTGCTGGAAGGCCACCTCAGCCTACTCCGAGTAAAGCACAGCCATCTATCTCCCTTACATGTGCTATAAGTTAAGCTGGGTTTAATATTTGCTGTAGCTGTATGTTCCAGAGGCTTGCATGTCCTCTATTGTCCTTATTTTTATCTCCCTTGTTGATGTGGGGATTTCATAGGTACTTTTCCTGAAAGAAAACTTGTGCTTTACAAAATTTCAGCTGTAATTTCTATTATTATACTGTACCCCATTGGTGTGATGTCAAGGTGTGAGAAGAGAAAGCATTCTATAATTTTATCATTAAATCTCAGTCTTCTTTTAGGAAACCTGTGTCCATGGGATGTGACCTACACAGCAGATTTTAAGCATTTTCCTTCTTAAGGTGATATAGGAAGAATCGAAGGGGCTAGTGTAGGAGAAATGTAGTTCCCCTCAGATGGAATAATAATCTGGCAAGGCCAGGCATGGTGGCTCATGCCTTTAATCCCAGCACTTTGGGAGGCCGAGGCGGGCAGAACACAAGGTCAAGAGATTGAGACGATCCTGTCCAACATGGAGAAACCCTGTCTCTAGTAAAAATACAAAAATTACCTGGCCATGGTGGTGCGCGTCTGTAGTCCCAGCTACTTGGGGGCTGAGGCAGGTGAATCGCTTGAACCTGGGAGGTGGAGGTTGCAGTGAGCTGAGATTGTGCCACTGCACTCCAGTTTGGTGACAGAACGAGACTGCATCTCAATCACCATCATCATCATCATCATCATCATCATCATCTGGCAAAATATTTTGCCTTTAAGAGAAAACCTAATCAAGTTCCTGAAGACAAAACTCAAAAGTGTGGGAACACCCTTACAATTACATTCTCTCAGGAGTTTCTTTTTCTCATTTGCATTGTAGTCAGCTTCCAGCAATTCATCAAAATTATCATCAGGTGTTCCCACTAGTATACCATTCCCATGGCTTCTGCCCCAGATAAGCAAACGCTAGCTGTGACTTTCTGGATTTGCCTGTCTCTAGATTGTGGGGATGTGGTTTTTTCTTGCAACATCAATTCTCTTATGGGTCCAAGAAAAGTCATTGACTTTCATTTTGTTTATTTATTTTTATTGTAAGAATGAGAGTGATGTCTCTTAGGCTCTTTGCAAGTCTGAGCTGAAACCAGAAGTCTCCATAAGATTTATATTTCTCTTTAACATGGAAGATTCTAGAGAATATAAAAAACCATTACCACCAATAACAACCAAAAAAAAGCAGTTATTAATTATCTACTATGCCTCAAGCTATTCTAGGTTTTGGCTGTGTAGTATTCTTGAGCACAACTGGATTAAAATCAGGTATTGCTTCATTACAGCTTTTACTCCTTGGTTCTGTTTACCTGAATAGGGCTCTAAAAAAATCGTAACAGCAGTAACCTTTTATTGCATATAATTTAGCAGTAATTTTTAAACAGAGCCTTCTTAGAGTTGGAAGGTAGGGCACAGTGGGGATATTGTGGTGTACCTTCATTTTTTACCAGGAGTATTTGGATTTTAAGCCCACACTTTCTTTACTTAGCACACTGCTTATCCCTATTTCCATTTCCTCTCCTACTTTTAACTGAGTCATTCCTAAAGGAGATACAGACCTACTAGTGTTAAAAAGTGAATTATACTAAGAGATAAGAAATAAAACCTCTGTCAAAGTTTCACAGATAATTAAATCTGTGACACCAATGATTTATGCCAGCAGATACTTTTTTCCATTAAATTACTCATTTATTCAGCAAGCATTCCTTAGTAGCAACTTTACTCTAAGTTCTGTTTTAGTTATGATAATAATTAAAACATATTTCTTACTGTTGAAGATATCAAAATCTATTGTTGAAAATGTACATATTAACAAATTAATCTAATACATAATGGTAAACTGTATGTTAGTTACAAATATGTACCAATAGAGCAAATATTTATAAGAACCATATACGATAAACATTCATACCTTTTATTTAAACCATATTGTCCACTTGTCTTGTTATAAGTGTTATAAATGTATATCACTCATAGATACGTTTTCCAAGTCTTAAAAATTTGTTTTTATTCACTCAATTATTTCCAATTTTACTTAAATGTGTACTAAAACATAACCTCAGTGAGCACAGGTTAATGTTATTTCTGGGGGTCACACTGGTCCATAGGGGATGAATAGGAGACAGGCACCTTTATCTAATTTTGCTCATGGATGGTATCCCACATTGTAATTTATTATACTTTACCTTGTTAATTCTAATGTTAGAGAGAGCTGATACTCTTGGGTCTTACAATCAGAACTATTTTTTCCAGATGGCAACAACGCATATATAAGTAATGTGTATATATGAGCTTGCATATGGATATGTTGGAAGGAATCAAAATTGGAAGATGATGAGAAGAAAGTGCAAGACATTTCTATGAATCAATTTTAACATCCTTGTTGACTTTGTGTTTTCAAACATTGGGTCTTGTCATTTGATACTATTAATGAGAAGATAAAAGAATAACGTAGCTAAGTATAGTTGCATATATTTCAAAACCATCTGATTTTAATCTCAATAGACATCTGGAAATCTTAATTATATTTTAATAACTTGTTCTTAAAAGAAATTATTGTTTTACTCTGATTTTCAAAGCATGAAAGAATATATTTTGTAAAAACCTATTATTCTTGTGTTTGGTGACTCTATCATGTGAAAATTATACGCATAAATATTATAATATAGGTAGACCATTTGCAATCAAGTTCAGATTTTTGGTGTCAAGTATATGATCTTACTATTGTATAAAAAATGTGAGCAAGGGAGTTCCAGGGTTAGATTTTTTTTAAGGAAAATGTAAAACATAATGAAAATACGTCATTGGAGTGGTCGAAATCATTATGACAAAAAAAGTTTGGAAGCTTATTGTAATAAGTTCAGGAGATATAATGGGGATCAGGATTATAGTTGTGATAGTGGAAGTAGAGTGAATGACACATTGTACTTCAGGTCATGTAAAGGATGTAGTGGAGCTGAGATGATCTTAATAATCCTATCATTTATTGAACATGTAAATGTACGGCATTGTACCAAAATATTTTCAAGCATTATTTTACTTAATGATAACAACAAAAATGATATAAATACTATTCTTTTATTTTAGTAGATGTGACTATTGGTTATAAACATGAAATTATTTGTTCATTATTAAATAGTGGAATTGCCAGGAGTGGACCACAGTCAAACCTCAGAGACTCTCAAATAGTGATTGCCACTGTTGCTACGGCACCATTTCAAGCCTAGATAACAGCACTGCCATTAACCCAAGCATGTGGTAAATGATAAATAGTATGTTTGGAAGGGATAATAATAAGTTTCACTCTGTGCTCCTTTATGTTTGAGAAGCCTATGAAATATCTAGTTGAATTATTTTTCATAAAAAGTTAGAAATCCTATCTCCTCTATTACAATGACTGTCTGTAATGCATATTAGTGTGCAATTGCTTAAGTAGGATATATGCCATTATAATACAGACTTGCTTTGACTTATAAGCAAATTTCCCTAGCATAGTAATGTTTTCCGTCACAAAGAAAGCACAACTAAATACAACGTGCACTAGCACAACTAAATACTGTACATGATGTCCATTCACTCTATTCTCCTTTGGCCCACAACATCTTTCTTAGAGTGTTTATAGTAAGCTTTCTCTACTGTGTTTGTAAGTTTTGTTGTCTCCATAATTCAGAAAAGCCAACCTTTTCTTATACTACCATAAAATTGCCTCGACCATTTTTAAGGCCAAATGTTACATTTTCTGGAATCATTCTTTATTTATTGGGAATTTTACATCTCTTTTAAACTGTTAGCTATTTTTATTATTTTGTTAGTGCCCTGGTACAAAGTAACATAGCTTTTTAGTAGTCCACTTCAGTCACAGTTTTACCTTAAGTCCTGTTAGTTTTAATGCATGATTTTATGAATTATGAAGTGTGTTCAGTAACCTGTATATTGTGTTATAGAAGAAACACCTGAGTGAGTTTGACACATAAGAGAAATGCCAAGATGGATGCATATATTTGGGAGAAATCATCATATAAGAGGAAGCAATGGAAGTAAATCCTTCTTGAAGACAAAAGAGAAAATATCTGATGGTAGAACTCTGGAGACATTTGCTGAGAGATTGAAGGAAGTAAGAATCAATGGAGAATTAGCTCTTGTTGGCTGCTTTGTTCCTTGTATTATATATTCATTTATTCAAATAAATATTTACTGGGTGAAGTCCATGAGAGAGAAGATTGCGAAAATAATGTAGTCATTTCTTTTATCCTGTTTTAAATTTTAAAATAAGCACATATTACATAAATGCTATCATTAAATCAGATTGCCATGAATTTTCCATTAGCTTCTTGTGAAATTCATTTCCCACTCAAATGGGATCAGAAGTCCTACCTTAGGCTTCCTATAGAACCTGAAAGAATGATTTGAATTCCAAGTTGGATTGAATGTCATTGGATCCAAGGGCAGAAACTGGGATGTTCTTCTTGCCTGATTCGTTTTCCAGTCTGCATTTACCAAGTATAAACACCTTAAAGCGAGTCATCATTCCTCTGTGCATTAGCCAAGGGACACAACAAAGCAGTAGGAACTAATATATTCTGTCCCCCTCTTGATTTTCTTTTGGGAGGCACCAAGTCATTAAAGCAAATATGTAAGTATTTGTATGCATTGATTGAGCTTGATAGGATGGTGCTGTTTGGCAACCCGTGTATTTATTTACATTTATTTTTAGTAAGATTTTAACAGCTCTTGCCAGTGTTTCCAACCATGATCAATGTGCTAGAATAGATAATCTATCTGTCTCAGTCAGGCTGGTCTCTTTTCATAAATATTTCAGGATATGTGGCTTCCATTTTCAGCCAACGGGATATATCCTTTAAATTTAACCTGAGAAATATTAGAGAATTTGGGGTGATAGATTCAAATTTATAAAGTGAATTGGTGATAAATATAGTACATTTGAATTTTATTGATTTTAAATTTATAGCATCAATTTGGTCATTAAAAATTATTTTTATCCTCAAAAAGCACCCCCTCTCAACACCTATGTGTTATGAATATGATATAATTCAATTCTCAGCTATGACAGTGAACATGATTTTAGGGTCTTAATAATAAGATAATTAACTATTAATAGCATAGGAATAATAGCTTAGTCAAACTAGATATATATGTACACACACATGAATACACACACACACACACAGACAGAGAAATTTACCTGTTTGATATATTTACTTATTAGCTGTACCTTATCAAATAGTACTAGTCTGAACTTGGGCTGAAAAATTACATTGATTATATACTGCCCAAAGTAGTTAGTATTTTTCCATTCCTGACACATTGAGAATACTATGCACTTGATTTGTTTTATCTACAATGTCAACTTTTATACTGATTATTATTGACAATAGTTTTTGTTTTAGAACCATCCCTACCAATATGTTGATAAGAAGCAAGTTAAATCTATGGCATTTTATTTAGTTTGAATTGGTCTACTTGGTGAGTGATTTTGTGTACATTCACACATCGGTTATTGCAATTTAAGATTACTAGCCTTATTCAACTAGATAATTGTACAAGAAACACTTGTCAATATGGTCAAGTGGCATCTATAAGAAATATCTCATTTAAAAAAGTGAAATGAGGAAAATATTGATATTTTTGAGAAACAACCAAATGTGTTTTCCTTTATATTAGGCCAAATTATAATACACTGTGGCCCCCACCACAAGCCTATGGGGAGTACTGCCAGGTTACTGCTGATGTTCTCTTAAAGCCCAAGGGTTCTCCAGTCAGCTTGTGGTGAATGATGACTGACTTAGGACTCACCCTTTGGGGCAGTGGGCTCACATCTGGCTCAAGGCAGGTCCAGAAATGCCATCCAAGACTGAAGGCCTGCAGTAGGGACCCAAAGAGCTTGCTTGGTGCTCTACCCCACTGTGGCTGCGCTGATACCTAAAGTGCCTGCTTTTCCAAAGCAGAAGGGGTCTCTCGACATAACCACCACAGCTGAGAAGGTACTGAGCCTCGTTTGTAGTCAGCAAGTCTCACCCAAGTTCCACAGCAATACCACCAGGTTAACATTGCTGGTTATAACTGTGGTTATTCAGAGACCAAAGGCTCTTTAGTCAGCAGGTGATGGGTGCTTCCAGGATTGGGTCCTTCCCTTAAGACAGTAGGTTTCCTTCTGTCCCAGGGTGTGTCTAGAAATGTCATCTGGGAGCTAGGGCCTGGAAAGGGTGTTTTAAGGCTCTGACTGTTGCCCTATGCTTCTGTTGCTGAGGTGGTATCCACATTGCAAGACAAAGACCTCTTTACTCTTTTCTCTCTTCTCCTCAAATAGAAGTAAGGAGTCTCTTTTGGAGCCACAAGATGTGCAGCCTGGAGTTGGGGGAGGGGTGGCAAAGCACTCATTTAGCTGCCCTAGCTGGTGTCTTGGTAGGTTGTATGGCCCCGTAGTGACGGGGCCACTATCCACTGGCTCTGAGCCAAGTTCAGCACTGAGAACCACCTAGGAGTTGTAGTCTTTGTGGCCTAGACTGCCTTTAAGTGTGTTTAGAACCCCAGAGACCTTTAGCTCATGGTGCTGAGGCTTGCCAGAACTCAAGTTCCAACCGCTGTGATGGGCACTTGCCCCCTCGCTAGGGCTGGTTTAAATATTCCCTCCGTGGGTGAGCATCAGCTGAGTTCAGCCCAATTTGGCTTTCTGCCATGACAGGGCACTGCTGAGTTCAATGTAATGTCTCTCCTTTGCTGCATTCTCCCCCTCCCAAGCACAGAGAATCTTTCTTCATGCCACAGGCCACTGCTGGGGGATGAGGGAGTAGTGGCATTGGTGATCCAAGACTGTCTGCTGCCCTCCTCGCTGCCTCTTCCAGCTATATGAAGTTAAAACTTGGCATTGTGAGTGCTCACCTGATTTTTTTTTATAAAGGGGTGTGTGTTTGTGTGTGTGTGTGTGTGTGTAGATAGTTGTTAAATTGGTGTCCTTGCAGAGGAAACAATCAGTGGAACTTGTATTTGTCCATCTTACTCCACCCCTCCTCCATCGCTCCAGATTGTTTTTTATCACTGACTTGTGGGAATTCTGTATGTATTCTGGATATGTTATTTATTGGAATATATGTGTGTGTGTGCGCGCACTTGCACATATAAGTAAATTGCCATATACATACATATATAATAAATATTCTCTCCCAGTCCCAGGGATGCTTTTCTGCTCTCTTAATGGTGTCTTTTGATGAACATAAATTCCAAATATTAATAAAGTAATATTTATTAATCATTTGATGATTAATTCTTCACTTTTTTCTGCTTAAGAATTGTTTTTATGATTATAAAAATAACTTCTTAAGGTTTTAAACTAATTTTTATTGTTTTAACCACAGCATTGACCTAGAATGCTATTGTAACATCTTGTGCAGGTGTATGTAAAGTCATCTGACCTCATCTATAAAATTCCACTGGACAAATTTTAATTAGAAGCCCTGTTGTGCAAGATGTAGGATTTTAATTTTAAAAATTAAAAATTTACTCAGACTCTTGTATAATTTAAGGCAAAATAAAGTAACTTCTTAATTCAAATAATTTCCTGTGCAAATATAGAAAAAGGATAAATAAATGTTGACTCTGAGATCAATGACAACTTCAAAGGTGTGCTGATATTTGAGTTGGAGATAGAAGGATGATAAATAATGACAAGAAGAGCATAATAATACTTAAGTACATTAAAAGCCAGGAAGTAATTAGGGCACTTTAGGAAATGTAAGTTAATAGGGGGATATTGAGAGATTAAGATCAAAAGACAATTTGAACAACCACAAAGAACATGTCAAAGAATCTGGTGTTTATTCTTTTGACAATAAGTGGAATGGAAGTTATTCATGTTTGGGAATGAAATTATTTCAGTCATATTTTTAAAAAGTAACACAAGGGAGAATAAGATGTAAAAATTGAAGACATCTTTTAAACAGTCTGAGTGACCTGTACTATGACAGAACCAGTGGGAATGGAAAGCAGCGAGAGAAGCGGTACTAATTTAACCAATAAATATTGGTTAAGTAAAAATTACGTTTAACTGACTTTGGAGACTAACTGGATACATGAGCTGGCAAAAGAGATGTTTAGAGACAGTGTTAATTAGAGATGAAGGGTGTGGCTTAAATAAAAGAAGTTAGGATTGTTTGCTCTGACAAACTAAAGAAAAAAAGATGTGATGGTTAATATTAAGTGTAAGCTTGATCGGAAGTGGAGAAGGATTCCTTGTGAACAGAAGTTGAACATGGGTCAGTTGGTCCTGGGAAACGGGCAAACACTTGCATCTTTGAAGAGCTCTGCGACTGCCCTTCTCTGTATGCCAGATCTTACAGTCACTCAAATGAAAAACTTAAATGGAATGGGAATAATTGGATCCTGAGGTGGCAGGGGCCAAGTGGCAGCACTCAGTCGTCAATGCAAGGTGGTTGTAGTTGCCATAATGGACAGCAGAGGCAAAGCAGCAATCAGAATAGTCTGAATCCTGTAGAACTCTGGTGAGGGCTAATTAATCACAGAGTTCCTAGAAGTGAAATTGATAGTAAGCCTACTGCATTCTTACTTAATTTGTATAAGCAGAAAACTTCCAGGTCAAGTGGACTAAAGAATAATTTGAATGATAGAAATAGAAACTCATGGCCCCTCAATCGACTTCCAGACTTGAACCAGTTTACAGACGCAAAACTCCATAAATGAAGGGGAGGCCCCAGTTCCCTTGAGGAAGGACCCCACTACACTACTGACAATTTATACTGTTAACCTTTCTCTCATCCTTCCCCAAGGACACCTCTGGCCTTTTACCAGGGTAACTGTGTTCTGGGAAAGGAGAATTATCAGAACTTTCAGGGACTACTGTGCTCTGGCTCTGAGCAGACATTTATTCCAGGGAACCCAAAATGTCACTGTCGTCCTCCAGGTAAAGTAGGGGTTCATGCAGATCAGGTAATTAATTGAGTTATAGCTCAGGTTTGACTTACAGTGGGACCAGTCAGTCCCCAGACCCATCCTGTGGTCATTTCCCCAGTGCCAGAGTGCATAATTGGCACTGACATGCTTAGCAGCTGGCAGGATCCCCACATTGGCTCCCTGACTGGTAGGGTAAGGGCTATTAGGTGGAAAGTCCAAATGGAAGCCATTAGAGATGCCTCTACCTAGAGAAATAGTAAATCAAAACAATGTCTCATTCCTGGAGGGATTGCAGAGATTAGTGCCACTATCAAGGACTTGAAAGATGCAGGGGTGGTGATTTCCACCACATCCCTGTTCAACTCTCCTATTTGGCCTGTGAAGAGGACAGATGGATCTTGAAGAATGACAGTGGATTATCATAAGCTTAACCAAATGGTGACTCCAATTGCAGCTGTTAATTTACACATCTCCTGGTACCTGGGATGAAGCCATTGATTTGGCGTATGCCTTCTTCTCCATTTCTGTCCATAAGGCCTGCCAGAAGCAATTTGCATTCAGCTGACAAGGCCAGCAGCATACCTTCACTGTCTACCTCAGGGGTATATCAGCTCTCCAGCTTTGTGTCATAATCTTTTTTTCAGAGATCTTGATCCCTTTTCCCTTCCACAAGATATCACACTGGTCCATTACATTGATGACATTATGCTGATTGGACTCAGTGAGCAAGAAGTAGCAAATACACTGGACTAATTGGTGAGACATTTGCATGTCAGGGGATGGGAAATAAATCCAACTAAAATTCAGGAGGCTTCTAGCTCAGTGAAATTTTTAGGAGTCCAGTGGTGTGAGGCCTGTTGAGATATTTCTTCTAAGGTGAAGAATAAGTTGTTGTTTTTGGTCCTTCCTACAACCAAGAAAGAGGCACAACCCCTAGTGGGCCTATTTGGATTTTGGAGGCAACACATTCTTCATTTGTGTGTGTTACTCCAGCCCATTTATCAAGTGACCCAAAGGGCTGCCAGTTTTGAGTGGGCTCCAGAACAAGAGAAGGCTCTACAACAGGTCCAGGCCACTTGGGCCATAAGATCCAGCAGATCCAATGGTGCTTGAGATGTCAGTGGCAGATAGGGATGCTGTTTGGAGCCTTTGGCAGGCCCCCATAGGTGAATCACAGCAAAGGCCTCTAGGATTTTGGAGCAAGGCCCTGCCATTTTCTGCAGATAACTACCCTCCTTTTGAGAGACAGCTCTTGGCCTGTTACTCGGCTTTGGCAGAAATTGAACGTTTGACTATGGTTTACCAAGTTACCATGTGACCTGAACTGCCTATCATGTACTGGGTACCTTCTGACCCATCTAGCCATAAGGCTAGGCATGCACAGCAGCATTTCACCATCAAATGAAAGTGGTGTATACGTGATCAGGCTTGAGTAGTTCCTAAAGGCACAAGTAAGTTACATACAGAAGTGAATCAAATGCCCATGGCCCTCACTCCTGCCACCCTGCCTTCTCTCCCCCAGCCTGCACCGATGGTCTCATTGGGAGTTCCCTATGATCAGTTGATAGAGGAAGAGAAGACTAGGGCCTGGTTCACAGATGCTTCTGTATGATACGCAGGCACCACCTGACAGTGGACAGCTGCAGCACTACAGCCCCTTTCCAGGACATCCCTGAAGGGCAGCAGTGAAGGGAAATCTTCCCACTGGGCAGAGCTTTGAGTAGTGCACTTGGTTGTGTACTTTGTTTGGAAAGAGTAATGGCTAGATGTGTGATTATATACTGATTCATGGGCTGTAGTCAATCATTTGGCTGGATGGTCAGGGACTTGGAAGAAGCATGATTGGAAAATTGGTGACAAAGAAATTTGGGGAAGAGGTTTGTGGATGGACCTCTCTGAGTGGTCAAAAACTTAAGACATTTTTATCCCATGTGAATGCTCACCAAAGGTTGACCTCAGCTGAGGAGGATTTTAATAATCAAGTGGATAGGATGATTCGTTCTGTGGACGCCACTCAGCCTCTTTTTCCAGTCATCCTGTCATTGCCCAATGGGCCCATGAGCAAAGTGGCCATGGTGGCAGGGATGGATGTTATGCATGGGCTCAGCAATATGTACTTTCACTCACCAAGGCTAACCTGGCTATGGCCCAATCTGCCAGCAGCGGAGACCAACACCGAGCCCTTAATGTGGCACCATTCCTCGGGGTGATCAGCCAGCTACTTGGTGGCATATTGATTATATTGAACCTCTTCTGTCACGGAAAGGGCAGTGGTTTGTCCTCACCAGAATAGACATTTACTCCGCATATGGGTTTACCTATCTTGCATGCAATGCTTCTGCCAAGACTACCATTTGCGGACTCAAAAAATGCCTTATTCACCATCATGGTATTCCACATAGCATTGCCTCTGTCCAAGGCATTCACTTTACAGCTAAAGAAATATAGCAGTGGGCTCATGCTTATGGAATTCTCTAGTCTTACTATGTTACCCCTGAAGCAGCTGGATAGATAGAACAGTGGAATGGCCTTTGAAGTCACAATTACAATGCCAACTAGGTGACAATACTTTGCAGGGCTGGGGCAAAGTCCTCCAGAAGGTTGTATATGCTCTGAATTGGTGTGCAATGTATGGTACTGTTTCTCCCACAGTCAGGATTCACAGGTCCAGGAATCAAGGGGTGAAACTGGAAGTGGCACAATTTACTGTCACCCTTAGTGACCCATTAGCACAATTTTTGCTTCCTTTCCCCATGACATTATGTTCTGTTGGCCTAGAGGTTTTAGTTCCAGAGGGAGGAATGGTGTCACCAGGAGAAATAACAAAGATTCCATTAAACTGGAAGTTGAGGTTGTCACCTGGCCACTTTGGGCTCCTCTTTCCTCTAAGTCAACAGGCTAAGAAGAAAGTTGCAGTGTTGGCTGGGGTGATTGACCTGGACTATCAAGATGGAATCAGTCTGCTACCCCACAGTGGAGGTAAGGAAGAGTATGTCGATTATACAAATACACAATTTTGTTTCATATCAGATTATGAGAAAGAAAACTACATTTCATTAAAAACCATTATTTCTTTGCTAGTCTGAAATTTTATAGTTCTTACATATCCTAATAATAAATATAAATTTGATTCCCTTGAATTCTTAAATCTGGGATTACCTGAAAACCCTGACAGGCTCAGCACCATCATTTTCCCTACTTTCTGGGTAACGAAGGGGGTCTGATTAAATACCTCATGGGACCTGTAATGAAACCCACCAAGCTTTGAGTCCAACTCTGAGCTTAGGCTTCATGTCTAATAACTGCATTTGGGGATTGGTTTTCTAGTGCTCCAGTCCCTTTCTACAAGTATCTGGGTCTCAGTGCTTTAGTTTCTGTCTTATAAATGATCCTTTACCTTGGTGCCTCCAATACTGAGGCCTTGTCTTCACTTTTCCCAGAGCTCCGAAGGATTGAAATCGCAGTACTCCTATGCCACCTGTTCTTCATAATACATATTGACTACTTTTCTGTGTCGCCACATGTTACTAGTCACAGTTTACCTGCAAAGGTATCCAAATCTCACTAGATTCTGAATAAGTTGGCTACCTCACCAGACCACGGCAAATCACAGATCCCACTCTTCTGTTTGTTTGTTTTCAATTTAGTTCCACCACTGAGGGCAGGGAATATATGTTTTCTGTGTTTCTTTACTTTCCCATATTGCCTATATAATGCTATTTATATTTTTGTAAAAATATATGTTTTACTTTGATTTATATAATTTTCTCTCATTGTAGAAAAATGACAATTACAACCCCAGTCTCCCACTGAACTCCTCCGTGGGTCAAACTCAATGGCCTCTTCTACCTGACGTGAGATTGAAATATAATTTTGCCAGTAAAACACAAAATAAGTACTATATAAGAGTATATTCACTTCATTTGCTTAATAAACAGTTACAAAAGTTAAATATTAATTTTTTATCTGTAAAATGGGAGAAAAAATAATTTTCTCTTTGTACAGTTATTATGAAAATTACATGGGTTAGTACATATAAAGGGTTTAGAACAGTGCTTGGAAAATATCATCTGTTCAATAAAGGTGAATTAGTTTGCCTATGCTTATTCTAATTTGTACTATAACTTGTACAGTACTGGGCACTTTGTAGCTACAGAAAAAAAACTTGAGTTAACAATTTTAAAAGTAAATTTAACTTTAGTTCGTGATTTCTATTGAATATTTAAAATCACTGTTTAGAAAGAGTACGTTACAATAAATGAAAAGTAATTCTGACTCTTTTTTTCATATTAAAATGTGTATAAGCCAAAAATGAAATAAATAATTCAAGTTATAGAGTTTAAATTAAAATAAGTATTGGCATATTCAATATAACTGCAATGCCTGTTGCTTTCTCTAAATCTAAAAGAAGAATTATTTTTATATCATCTAATACTGGGATTCAATATCAACCTACAAAGCCTTATTATGAGTAAATGCTAATAAATTCAACTGTGGTTTGTAGTGCATAACATGAAGTAATAGCAAATCTTTGATATTCTATTTTTGTAATACCACTATAATGTCCCCTTTATTTTCAATTTTATACAAACAAGACTTTTTATTATTTTTTACCTAACTGATTTACGTAAATTAAAAGAATTTTGCTTTTATTCTGTAAAATTATTTTCAATGGTAAAAAAGTGAAAACATACATCAAAGCCTCATAAAAGTTCAATAAAGGAATAAATGCATTTGTACTTCACATATCAGTATAAAATTGGGAAGAAATGCACAACAATCTCTTAAATTTTCTCCTCAGAGGATTTGTTCATACCTTAAACATTTGATTTTAAAACATTTTCTCCTTAACTTAAGTAGTCTGAAACTTGAAATGGATCTATAACAATAATGGTGGCATCTGGAAGACATTTTTAGCAACAGACAAAGCCAAAAGTCAATGGAATGCAACATGTGGATAAAATATTATAACTTTAGCTATGTGGTTAGGTATTTAAATGCCCTTTGGCAGTTGATGCCTTTCTTTTGATATGCAATCTTAGAAAGCTAATGCTATTACTGTGCTGATATATCGAAAATATTTACATCTTGAAATCTATCATCGGATGTCATTACTTTCCAAGACTTCAACTAGATGGTATTGTAGGTGATGAGAGTAGATCTTTCATTTACTTAAATTTTATAATATTTGTGAAT
This sequence comes from Theropithecus gelada, assembly GCF_003255815.1. NCBI lineage: Eukaryota > Metazoa > Chordata > Mammalia > Primates > Cercopithecidae > Theropithecus > Theropithecus gelada. The sequence goes on along the minus strand of NC_037670.1, from coordinate 122,855,808 downwards.
TAAACCCCTTGAATGTCCACAAATTATATGGTATTTGTTAAAAATGTTTGGGTAAATAATTCAGGAAATAGATTTATTCTATATTATGAAAGTCAAATGCAGGGTATCAGAGTAAATTTAAACCACTAGACCATAACGAAATAAAATGCAAATATGCCGTCTGAGTCTGCCTTTTTAATATGTGGAAGACTGCCCCAGAGAGGGAGTGAGAGGGAAGAGACAGATGCCTTTTAATATTAAGGATGAAATTTGCTCTATCCCTTTGAAGGCCTCAGTCCTAAGTTTTTTACTTCATTTCCTTTTGAGATTTTAAAGTCTTTTTATAGAGTCTTCTTATGTATCTTTTTAAGCTTTCCATTTTTCTAATCTCTCTCTGTACAAATGTGTGGGCATATGTGTAATTTATCCACGTATTTATCTATGTTTCTATCTATCTATCTGCCCATCTAATTTACGAGTCCCTTTATCTGTTATTTACTTAGGATATACACACAAAAGAAATTAAGTGGAATATAGAAATTACACAAATCTAAATAATTACAAGTTCTGTAGTTAGGAGGAGAAAATAAAACTCTCATTTTAAACTGTGATTTTCTAACTAAAAACAATTTGAAGTGACTGTAATTCTTTATTTTACTTTTCCTATCTCGAGAAGGATTTTTCTCTTCTCTTTTTTTCTTTTCCTTTCTCTGACTTCACCTCAGCAGAGGAGTCACAAAGGCAGTCTTAGAACTCTCTTCCTGTCTTAGGATTCTATCAATAGAAGCTGAGCTATTCCAGAAAGGGCCTACTAGACAGCCCTGCATCTGAAGAATATCATGCACAATATTGAAGCCGGACCCCTACCTTTTACCATATATGAAAATTTACTCAACCTGGATCCAAGATTTTAAATGTAAGACCTCAAACTATAAAAATATATAAGGCAACCTAGGAAATACTCTTCTAGACATCAGCCTTGGCAAAGAATTTTTGGCTAAGTCCCCAAAATCCATTGCAACAAAAACAAAAATAGACAAGTGGGACCTAATTAAACTAAAGAGTTTCTGCACAGCAAAAGAAACTATCAACAGAGCAGACAGACAAACTACAGAATGGGAGAAGATATTTACAAACTATGCATCCAACAAAGGCCTAATATCTAGAGTCCATAGGGAACTTAAATAAATAAACAAGCAAAAAAAAAGCCCCATTAAAAAATGGACAAAGGACACAAACAGACACTTCTCAAAACAAGATGTAAAATCAGCCAACACACATGAAAAAATGCTCAGCATTATGAATCATTGGAGAGATGCAAATCAAAACCACAACGAGATACCATCTCACAGCAGACAGAATGACTATTATCAAAAAGTCAAAAAACAATAGAGGTTGGTGGGGCTGTGGAGAAAAAGGAATGTTTATTCACTGCTGGTAGGAATGTAAATTAGTCCAATCAGTGTGGAAAGTAGTCTGGAGATTTCTCAAATAAATTAAAACAAAGTTACCATTTGACCCAGCAATTTTATTTCTGAGTATATACCCAAAGGAAAATAAATTATTTTACTAAAAGGACACATACATGAGTATGTTTACAGTTACACTATTCACATTAGCAAAGACATGGAATGAACCCAGGTTCCCATCAATGGCAGATTGGTGGTACACATATACCATGGAATACTATGCAGCCTTAAAAAATAATGAAATCATATCCTTTGTAGCAACATGGATGCAGCTGGAAGCCATGATCCTAAGTGAGTTAATGCAGGGAGGAATAGAAAACCAAATAATGTATATTCTCACTGAAAAGTGAAAGCTAAACAATAAGCACACGTGGACGTAAATATGGGAGCAATAGACTGTGGACTACTACAGGGAAAAAGTTGTAGGGAGAGCCTGGGATGAAAAACTACCTAGTGGGTACTATGCTCACTGTCTGGGTGATGGGATCCATACTCCAAACCTCAGCATCAGGCAATATTCCTATGTAATGAACTTGCACATATACTCCATGTTTCTAAAATAAAAGTTGACATTAAAAGAAGATATCATGAAGACAAAGAACAGCAGCTGGACTCTTGATTATTCTTAGTTTCTAAAATTCTGAATAATACTCTTAACTCCATGGTAGATTATTATAGGTCTTGTCTTTGGGTTACTCTACAGAACCCCCAGAATATAAGTCAATAAGTAGTTCTTGGACGGTTACCAATCCTCTGGTTCTTATTTCTCATTGAACAAGAAAGGAACTATATCATAACCATGACTATATTCTTGTTGCAGATTTTCTCTCAATTAACTGCCCTGCTCTTGCAAACTTAGAGGCTGACATTTTGAGTGATCTGATCAAGGATTAGACAAATTTATTCATTCTTTTTTTTTCTTTTCCTGAGATGGAGTCCCACTCTGTCACCCAAGCTGGAGTATAATGGCACGATCTTGGCTCACTGCAACCTCTGCTTCCCAGGTTCAAGCAATTCTCCTACCTCAGCCTCCTGAGTAGCTGGGATTACAGGTGCATGGCATGCCACCATGCCTGGCTAATTTTTTGTATTTTTCGTAGAGATGGGGTTTCACCATGTTGGTCAGGCTGGTCTCAAACTCTTGACCTCATGATCCACCCATCCCAGCCTCCCAAAGTGCTGGGATTACAGGCATGAGCCACCGCGCCCAGTTGACAAATTTATTCTTTTCTTCAATGTTTTGATGCGGCTTCCAAGAATTTTCCTCTTTTTTCAACTCTAGGGTAATAAAAATTGGCTTGGTGAGATTTATTAGTAAAAAATACATACAGTTACTCAAATACCATAGACAACATTTCTGTAGAGAATATGCAAAAATAATTTTCCTAGAAATTAGAAAAGAGTAGAATCCCTACATTTTAACTACAGTTTCATATGTATTTACTTATTGTTTTTAATTGAAACAAAGTCTCACTGTATTGCCCAGACTGGAGTGCAGTGATATGATCTCAGCTCACAGAAGCCTCAAATTCCCTGGTACAAGCGATCCTCCCACTTCAGCCTCCTGGGTAGCTGGAACTACAGGTGCCTACCACGACATCAGCTAACTTTTTGTATTTTTTGTAGAGACAGAGTTTGGTCATGTTGCCCAGGCTGGTCTCGAACTCCTGGGCTCAAGTGATTAGTCTACCACAGTCTCCCAAAATGCTGGTATTACAAGCCTGAGCTACCAGGCCCAGTCTTTCATTACTACTTATTAAAAATGTTAATTTTTTCCAATTGTCTGCAAATTCAACAATACTCCATCAATAGAGTCAGCATCTAGAAGTAATAAAATCATTAGCTTACTAATATATGAACAACATACAAATAGAACTTTTTTTTAATACTTTAAGTTCTAGGGCACATGTGCACAAAAAGCAGGTTTGTTACATATGTATACATGTGCCATGCTGGTTTGCTGCACCCATTAACTCATCATTTACGTTAGGTATATCCCCTAATGCTATCTCTCTCCCCTCCCCCCACGCCACAACAGGCCCCGGTGTGTGATGTTTCCCTTCCTGTGTCCAAGTGTGCTCATTGTTCAATTCCCACCTATGAGTGAGGACATGCGGTGTTTGATTTTCTGTCCTTGCGATCGTTTGCTGAGAATGATGGTTTCCAGCTGCATCCATGTCCCTACAAAGGACATGAACTCATCCTTTTTTATGGCTGCATAGTATTCCATGGTGTATATGTGCCACATTTTCTTAATCCAGTCCATCATTGATGTACATTTGGGTTGGTTCCAAGTCTTTGCTATTGTGAATAGTGCCACAATAAACATATGTGTGCATGTGTCTTTATAGCAGCATGATTTATAATCCTTTGGGTATACACTCAGTAATGGGATGGCTGGGTCAAATGATATTTCAGTTCTAGATCCTTGAGGAATCACCTCACTGTCTTCCACAATGGTTGAACTAGTTTACAATCCCACCAACAGTGTAAAAGTGTTCCTATTTCTCCACATCCTCTCCAGCACCTGTTGTTTCCTGACTTTTTAATGATCGCCATTCTAACTGGTGTGAGACGGTATCTCACTGTGGTTTTGATTTGCATTTCTCTGATGGCCAGTGATGATGAGCATTTTTTCATGTGTCTGTTGGCTGCATAAATGTCTTCTTTTGAGCAGTGTCTGTTCATATCCTTCTCCCACTTTTTTGATGGGGTTGTTTGTTTGTTTCTTCTTGTAAATTTGTTTGGGTTCTTTGTAGGTTCTGGATATTAGCCCTTTGTCAGATGAGTAGATTGCAAAAATTTTCTCCCATTCTGTAGGTTGCCTGTTCACTCTGATGGTAGTTTATTTTGCCGTGCAGAAGCACTTTAGTTTAATTAAATCCCGTTTGTGTATTTTGCTTTTGTTGCCATTGCTTTTGGTGTTTTAGACATGAAGTCCTTGCCCATGCCTGTGTCCTGAATGGTATTGCCTAGGTTTTCTTCTAGGGTTTTTATGGTTTTAGGTCTAACATTTAAGTCTCTAATCCATCTTGAATTAATTTTTATATACGGTGTAAGAAAGGGATCCAACTTCAGCTTTCTACATATGGCTAGCCAGTTTTCCCAGCACCATTTATTAAATAGGGAATCCTTCGCCATTTCTTGTTTTTGTCAGGTTTGTCAAAGATCAGATGGCTGTAGCTGTGTGGTATTATTTCTGAGGGCTCTGTTCTGTTCTGTTGGTCTATAACTCTGTTTTGGTATCAGACCATGCTGTTTTGGTTATTGTAGCCTCGTAGTATAGTTTGAAGTCAGGTAGGGTGATGCCTCCAGTTTTGTTCTTTTTGCTTAGGATTGTCCTGGCAATGTGGGCTCTTTTTTGGTTCCATATGAACTTTAAAGTAGTTTTTTCCAATTCTGTGAAGAACGTCATTGGTTGCTTGATGGGGATGGCATTAAATCTATAAATTACTTTGGGCAGTATGGCTATTTTCACGATATTGATTCTTCCTATCCATGAGCATGAAATGTTCTTCCATTTGTTTTTGTCCTCTTTTATTTCATTGAGTAGTGGTTTGTAGTTCTCCTTGAAGAGGTCCTTCACATCCCTTGTAAGTTGGATTCCTAGGTATTTTATTCTCTTTGAAGCAATTGTGAATGGCAGTTTGCTCATGATTTGGCTCTCTGTTTGTCTGTTATTGGTGTATGTGAATGATTGTGATTTTTGCACATTGATTTTGTATCCTGAGACTTTGCTGAAGTTGCTTATCAGCTTAAGGAGATTTTGGGCTGAGACAATGGGGTTTTCTAAATATCCAATCATGTCATCTGCAAACAGGGACAATTTGACTCCCTCTTTTCCTAATTGAATACCTTTTATTTCTTTCTCCTGCCTGATTGCCCTGGCCAGAACTTCCAACACCATGTTGAATAGGAGTGGTGAGAGAGGGCATCCCTGTCTTGTGCCAGTTTTCAAAGCGAATGCTTCCAGTGTTTGCCCATCCAGTATAATATTGGCTGTGGGTTTGTCATAAATAGCAGTTATTATTTTGAGATACATCCCATCAATACCTGGTTTATTGAGAGTTTTAGCATGAAGGGCTGTTGAATTTTGTCAAAGGCCTTTTCTGCATCTATTGAGATAATCATGTGGTTTTTGTCTTTGGTTCTGTATGTGTATGGATTACATTTACTGATTTGTGTATGTTGAACCAACCTTGAATCCTGGAGATGAAGCTGACTTGATCATGGTTGATAGGGTTTTTGATGTGCTGCTGGATTCAGTTTGCCAGTATTTTATTGAGGATTTTCACCGTGATATTCATCAGAGATATTGGTCTAAAATTCTCTTTTTTTGTTGTGTTTCTGCCAGGCTTTGGTATGAGGATGATGCTGGTCTCATAAAATGAGTTACGGAGGATTCCCTCTATTTCTATTGATTGGGATAGTTTCAGAAGGAATGGTACCAGCCCCTCTTTGTACCTCTGGTAGAATTCGGCTGTGAATCCATCTGGTCCTAGACTTTTTTTGGTTGGTAAGCTATTAATTATTGCCTCAATTTCAGAGTCTGTTATTGGTCTATTCAGGGATTCAACTTCTTCCTGGTTTAGTCTTGGGAGGGTATATGTATCCAGGAATACATCAATTTCTTCTAGATTTTCTAGTTTATTTGCATAGAGGTGTTTATAGTATTTTCTGATGGTAGTTTGTATTTCTGTAGAATCAGTGGTGATATCTTCTTTATCATCTTTTATCACATCTATTTGATTCTTCTCTCTTTTCTTCTTTATTAGTCTTGCTGGTGGTCTACCAATTTTGTTGATTTTTTCAAAAATCCAGCTCCTGGATTCATTGTTTTCTCCAAGACGGCTGAATAGGAACAGCTCCAGGCTACAGCTCCCAGCGTGAGCGACACAGAAAACGGGTGATTTCTGCATTTCCAACTGAGGTACCAGGTTCATCTCATTGGAGCATGTTGGACAGTGGGTGCAGGACAGAGGGTGTAGTCCACTGAGCCAGAGACAAGCAGGGACTGTATGAAAAGACCAAATCTACATACGATTTGTGTACCTGAAAGTGATGGGGAGAATGGAACCACTTAGAAAACACTCTGCAGGATATTACCCAGGAGAACTTCCCCAACCTAGCAAGGCAGGCCAACGTTCAAATTTGGGAAATACAGAGGATGCCACAAAGATACTTCTCAGGAAGAACAACTCCAAGACACATAATTGTCAGATTCACCAAAGTTGAAATGAGGAAAAAATGTTAAAGGCAGCCAGAGAGAAAGGTCGGGTTACCCACAAAGGGAAGTCCATCAGACTAACAGCAGATCTCTTGGCAGAAACTCTACAAGCCAGAAGAGAGTGGGGGCCAATATTCTACATTCTTAAAGAAAAGAATTTTCATTCCAGAATTTCATATCCAGCCAAACTAAGTTTCATAAGTGAAGGAGAAATAAAATCCTTTACAGACAAGCAAATGCTGAGAGATTTTGTCAACACCAGGCCTGCCCTACAAGAGCTCCTGAAGGAAGCACTAAACATGGAAGGGAACAATCAGTGCCAGCCACTGCAAAAACATGCCAAAACGTAAAGACCATTGATGCTAGAAAGAAACTGCATCAACTAATGAGCAAAATAATCAACTAACATCATAATGACAGCATCAAGTTCACACATAAAAATATTAACCTTAAATGTAAACGGGCTCAATGCTCCAATTAAAAGACACAGACTGGCAAGTTGGATAAAGAGTCAAGACCCATCAGTGTGCTGTATTTGGGAGATCCGTCTCACATGCAGAGACACACATAGGCTCAAAATAAAGGGATGGAGGAAGATCTACCAAGCAAATGAAAAACCAAAAAAAGCAGGGGTTGCAAACCTAGTCTCTGATAAAACAGACTTTAAACCAACAAAGATCAAAGGAGACAAAGAAGGCCATTACATAATGGTAAAGGGATCAATTCAAGAAGAATAGCTAACTATCCTAAATATATATGCACCCAATATAGGAGCACCCAGATTCATAAAACAAGGCCTTAGAGACTTACAAAGAGACTTAGACTCCCACACAATAATAATGGGATACTTTAACGCCCCACTGTCAACATTAGACAGATCAATGAGACAGAAAGTTAACAAGGATATCCAGGAATTAAACTCAGCTCTGCACCAAGCGGACCTAATAGACATCTAAAGAACTCTCCACCCCAAATCAACAGAATATAGGTTCTTCTCAGCACCACATGACACTTGTTCCAAAATTGACCACATAGTTGGAAGTAAAGTACTCCTCAGCAAATGTAAAAGAATGGAAATTATAACCAACTGTCTCTCAGACCACAGTGCAATCAACCTAGAACTCAGGGTTAAGAAACTCACTAAAAACTGCTCAACTACATGGAAACTGAGCAACCTGCTCCTGAATGACTGCTGGGTACATAATGAAATGAAGGCAGAAATAAAGATGTTCTTTGAAACCAATGAGAACAAAGATAAAACATACCAGAATCTCTGGGACACATTTAAAGCAGTGTGTAGAGGGAAATTTATAGCACTAAATGCCCACAAGAGAAAGCAGGAAATATCTAAAATTGATACCCTAGCATCACAATTAAAATAACTAGAGAAGCAAGAGCAAAGACATTCAAAAGCTAGCAGAAGGCAAGAAATAACTAAGATCAGAGCAGAACTGTAGGAGACAGAGACACAAAAAACCCTTCAAAATATCAATGAATCTAGGAGCTGATTTTTTGAAAAGATCAACAAAATTGATAGACTGCTAGCAAGACTAATAAAGAAGGAAAGAGAGAAGAATCAAATAGACTCAATAAAAAATGATAAAAGGGATATCACCACCAACCCCACACAAATACAAACGACCATTAGAGAATACTATAAACACCTCTATGCAAATAAACTAGAAAATCTAGAAAAAATGGATAAATTCCTGGACACATACACTCTCCCAAGACTAAACCAGGAAGAAGTTGAATCCCTGAATAGACCAATAACAGGCTCTGAAATTGAGGCAATAATTAATAGCTTACCAACCAAAAAAAGTCCAGGACCAGACGGATTCACAGCTGAATTCTACCAGAGGTACAAGGAGATGCTGGTACCATTCCTTCTGAAACTGTTCCAATCAGTAGAAAAAGAGGGCATCCTCCCTAACTCATTTTATGAGGCCAAATAGAACTTTTTAAAAAGTATTTAATATGGATGGTCCATCATATTTTGACTATTGTTTTGTATTTTAATTACTAATTTTTGAAGATGTTGCCTAGTTCTTCTCATTGTCTACAAATTAGAGATCACCTTCCTAAAAACAGAAAAAAACGATGCTGTCACCCTGTAGCTAATAACTTAGTTACATTAGCAATAATCTAAAATAAGCAATAAATGCTAAGCTATACTCAGATGAATGAAAGTCCTGAAATCATGTATTAATATATTGCCTGTTAACATTTCTTTCACTTTTGGGATTTCAAATGTATACTTACTGTATGATTGGACAAATGTTTTCAGAGGACTTGAAAATTAAAGATAATCACAATTTTATTTAGCTTATAAGATCATATTTAAATTCAATTTATTCTTATATGGTTTCCCCTTAAGATATAGCAATCCCAATTTAATATGCACTACTCTACCATCTGAAGACAGAAAAATATCTTTAGCCAATAACTGGTTTTGGTAATGGTTTCAGCGTTACAATTTTTAGTTGCATAAATACATTTATTACTGTCAAGTAGTCTCTAAAATATATTGTTTTAGAGAGGCAATATTATTTTACAACGTATTATTGTATTATACAGCTGATATTTGGTGTGCGTGTCTTATGAAGTGCTATAATGACATAAAAATCTTGCAAATGATTTTCTTTTGCATTTGCTAAAACCTAGAAATGTAGTAACAATATTCAAAGAAACTTACTTTCTTTTTTAAAAAAAGAATATCAGAGAATAGAATGAAACTTCCATTTTATCAGCATGATGCATTAGACACAATAAACCACTGTCTCTGTAAAAGACTAAGACAGTAGACAAAACGTTTTTAAAGAACCTAAGGTGAGGGAAAAGTGAGGAATCCTAAAAAGGTTGCAACTATGAGGAAAGAGAACCCATATTAATAAACAAAGCAATGAATCTGAATTCACTCAGGGTAATTGTCTATGTTCCTGATTTTGGTTCTTCTCAGCCTCCCAAGTTTGTTAACACTAAGCTTGTATATTCCTAACCTACCATGTTAGAACACAGGGCACAGAAAATATCCTAGGTGAGAAATTGAATAGACCTACTTCTCTAAACCTTGGTGTCTAAAAGGCTATTTCCTCTCTGTAAGGATGAACTAGGGGGCTGAGCATGGTGGCTCACTCCTGTAAATCTCAGCACTTTGGGAGGCTGAGCTGGGAACACTTCTTGAGGCCAGGAGTTCTAGACCAGCCTGGGCAATATAGTGAGACCACGTCTCCGCAAAAAAATAAAAATTTGCCAGGCATGGTGGCTGGCACCTGTAGCCCTAGCTACTTGGGAGGCTGAAACAGGGGAATTGTTTGAGTCTAGGAGTTCCAGGGTACAGTGAGTTATGATTGTGCCTCCACATTCCAGCCTACGTGACAGAGCAAGACTGTCTTTAGAAAATTTAAAAAATTAAAGGACAAACTAGAAACACATCTTCCTCACCCTATTCCCAGCTGCCATCAGGTCAGTAATAAGGATTGTCTTTCCTCAAATATTTGTATTTTTGGAGGAACAATAGAGTCCCCTGATAATTTGTAAACTTAAGCCAATCTTCACTTAGGATTTCAGTCAGGATTGACAGCACTTAGGTGGCCTTAAAATCTTCCAACCAATGATTGTTTAAATCATATTCATTCTGATAATTCCCCTAGATACTGGTGTTCTCAGTCTGTTCTCTCACTGCTGTAAAGAACTACCTGAGACTGGGTAATTTATGAAGGAAACAGGTATAATTGACTCATAGTTCCACAAGCTGTACAGGCTTATGCTTCTGTGGAGGCCTCAGAAAACTTACAATCATGGCAGAAGAAGCAGCAAGCACCTCTTCATGGCGAGAGCAGGAGGAAGAAAGAGAGCAAAGGGAGAAGGGCTACACACTTTCAAACAACCAAATCTCTTGAGAACATCGATTATCATGAGAACAGCAAGGGAGACATCCACCCCCATGATCCAGTCTCCTCCCAGCAGGCCCCCGTCCAGTAGTGAAGATCACAATTCAACATGAGATTCGGGTGGGGGAAACAGAGCCAAACCATATTAATACTAGGCAGAAATAAGAGATCTTTGGAAGATCCAACCTTCAATTCAGGCCTCGACATTTTCATAAATGAAGGTCTATGTTTAAAAATAATGTTTTAAATGAATTGAAAATATCATTAAAGTGTAATAGACCATATAAATGGAAATATATATGTGTGTGTATATGTATATACATTTATGTATATATGTAAATATATTTGTGTATATATACAACTTTTAGAGTAAAAACTATAGTTATTAATATTAAGAATTCAACATTTATTATTAGAAGCAGGTTAGACAAAGTTTGGTTTTCTCTCAGGTCCTAAGAGCCATCTGCATCTTGTGACAGCCTCCATTTTCAAAGCCAGCAACAGAGTCTCCATCATGTTTGATCTCTTTTATAGTTCTTATTTATTTTTCAGGAAGAAACCATTTCTTTTTCCAAATTAGGTCAATTTCACCGAAGTTAATTTCTCTTTCTAAAGTCAACGGTGTCCTATAACCTAATCATAAGGGTGATTATCCCATGAGATTATATAGGGGGTGTATAATCTCTGTGGACAAGGATCTCGGAGTTGTTATAGAATTCTGTCTGCCATAGATAATATGGAACAGGAATTAAGCTACATAGAGAATAAAAAATTTTAATATCTAATCACTGGAAAGGTGAAATATTGAGGAGGCAATATTTAAATAGTTATTGGTTGATAATTTTCAAGGAATTAATGAAAAATTTCTAATATTGTGACATAGGAAATCAAATAATACCCAAGCAGCATAATTATACAGATATACACAACCAACCACAGAAAAAAACTATGTTTGTGCCAAACCTCAAGGAAAAGGTATTCTGAAATCTTAAACCACCAAAGAAAAAATTTACTACCTAAAAGGAAATGAATGACAATTGTTGACTACTTAAAAACAATGGAAGGTAGAAGGAGAGTGAAAATACCCCCCAAGTAACAAGATAAAATATCCATTCTCTAGCATTAAACACGCTATAAAATTTACCTCTCAGAAAAAAAAAAAACAATTTTAATTTCAAGAAAAAAATGTTTAATTAAACTCTAAAAAACAAAGAAGATTGCCACCAACAGACCCTGAAAAATAGAAATACCAGAGCTGTAATTAAGGGGGGAAAAATGGATTCCAGTAGGAGACATGAGGTACAAGGAACAATGCTAAACAATGAGCATGGAAATTGGTATACATAGGGACACATACTAATACACATTTTTATGTATAAAACAGTTAAAATTCTATAATATTGTAATGCAAGAAATAGCTAAAAATAGGATGTGATTTAGAATAGAATGAACACAGCTTAAAGTGTTTTAATGTTCTCAGAGTGATGTGATTAAGGATAAAATTGTTGGTTATTTTTGAATATTGATGACCAGAGTATGCATGTTAAATTTTTTAGAATAACCAAGAAAAGAATAGAAATATAACATGTACCACAAATACTAGAAAAGGCAACTGTACCATGAGAAATCAACATTTAGTCATAAAAAAGTAAAGAACAATTTAAAAAGGAATAAAAAGGGTGAGAAATTAAATATTTTATAAATAAATGTTTATAAATATAGTATTTTATGAATAGATCCAAATAAATGTACAATAACATCAATTAACTGACTCCTATAACAAATATTATAGGCTATTGCTAAAAAGAACCAAAGAATAATACTATATGTTCCTTATAAGAAACATATCTATAAGGGTAAGCTAAGTTTGAAGAGAAAATAATTACACAAACACACATATATACACTAATGTCTATTGTCTTATATATTTACTAGTTAAATCCTAACCAAAAGAAAGATGGCATAGCTATATTAATTTCATATAATTTTAGACTTCATGTCAAGAAATAATGATAATCAGTATATGAAAGTTTTAGTCCACCAGAGAAATATAAAAATTTTAAAGATTCATATGACTATTAAAGTGAATTCAAAATAAAGCAAAAGTATGTCAGAACTCTAAAGAGTAATATGCAAATACATCAACTCAATGGTAGATTTGAACATATTTCTTTAAAAATTAATAGGTGAATTATTTTAAAGCAGTATAGGAGGTTAAAGCAGGTGATGATGTTTGAGCTGACACATGTATATAATGCAGTCCCTTTTGTTTCAATGCATGTCTGTATGAATTTGTTCATATGTGATAAACAGTGTGATAAAAATCAGTAAGCATAATTTTATGCTACATAATACATTTTGAGGTAAGTATGCTTTGCCCTACCAACTAATATTGATTTCGCCCTGCCAAATAACAATCACAATCTATGACAAGTCTGAGATTTTCACCCTACTTGAAAGCTAATAATTTAGCCAGCCACAGTTTTAATTTGTAGAAGACACAAGGTGATGAATCAGAAATAAAGTACAGTTTATTACTCAGAGCAACAGCAATAAGCAGAATATTAGCATTCACTTGGACTAGTTTCTCCAGTCCCAGTTCCCACAGACAATGCAAAGACAGCCAGATGTCACCTGAACACACAGGGTTCACATTACAGGGGAGAAATCTTGAGCTTAAGAAACTTTTTTTTTAAGTCATTATGATAGTCATTTATTTATCCTTTTATAATGCTTCTGTTACTTTATGAAGAAAATTATTTAGAAAGATAGAAAAGTGTAAATAGTTAATTCTTTAGCAGTTTTCAAATGTATCTCCTCACTAAAATATTTAATTTTCTTCTTATGTGACTTGACCATTAGTATTCCACAAAGAATTTATCCTAGAACTCCAATTATTTATATTGATGGTAAATATTTGTAGCCATCCCAAATTTACTGCATCAATATTTTACTTTCCTTTCTAATCAATTTTAGGCTTTTTAAAAAATTTTAAAAAATTTTAAAAAGTTAAAAAAAGAAACATGGTTCTTTTATGCTCCAAGGAAGTTACTGCCTTTTTCTTCCAAAGTCTTTCACTATAAAAACATACTTGACAAGATAGTCTGAAGCAAAGGGACATTAATATCTCACATTCAAAAAATGTGAAGAAAGATAGGAGACCCATGGATAATTGCTCCCAATAGTTGCTCTCCTTATTTCTATGTAACACATTGTTTCTGTGTCTTTTGGTGAATTTCCTCATGAGACTGCTACTCTGTGACCATATTAATTAATCTGATTGACAGTGAGTTGGGATAAAATCTCTGTAATCTGTTTTATGCAGCATTTAACTAAAGTTTCCACCAACATAACTCCAAGCAGCAGTACGAGACCAAACTTCAGTGCTGACCTCAGTCGTGGTCCCCAGAGACAATGTCTGACCCAATCAGCTGAACAAAGGCCATAAATGCTCAATGTGTATGGTAGAAAGCCAGATGGCTTTCTGCTTAATTTTCTGTACTGACATTTCTACTTGGCCTAAGACGTTAATCCAGATATAGCAGAATGTGTTAATAATTGATCAAATACTACCTTGGTCCACAAAGAAGTCTAGCCAGTTCTGTCGTCAAAAACAGCCCTGTCCAATGAGTTGAGACTGATTTGAAGGTCTTTTGTGTTGGAGTTGATACCATTAATCACATCAGCTAAAATCAGGGACAAAGTTTATACCACATCTTCTAACTGGACAATGTCCATGATAGGGATCATCCCCACAGGGCATGTAGCAACACCAAATCAACTATATCAAGGGCAAGCTCCCACTGGTCACCAAGGGTAACTTCAGTCACTTGAGTACTGCATGTATCTATGGACGGTATTGCCTTGAAGACTTTTGGTCTTTAATGTCTGTGATGACCATCCTTAATGTGCAAACCACTGTGTTTTCAATAGGGAGGCAAATTAATATTCACTTTAACAGTCCTACCTTCGGCATACCTGACATACAATGGTGAAACAGCGACAGGGAAATGCAACAAATACTCCTACTGGCAACTGAAAGAATCAGAGCAACACAGTAGACACTCGTCCTTCAAACCTCTGAGATCTTCTTGGGCAGATACTTAAATAGCTTGCCATTCTGGGAATGGGATATATCTCATGTTCAGCTCTGATTCTGCTCCTTGGGAGTAGCCAGTTTTATCCTCATTCTCTTTTGGCGATTCTGTCTTTTCCATTATCATCTTTAGCTACCTGTGAAATGACTATGCAGTTTCATATGCTCTTTGGAGACATGAGTTTTTTTCAACCTGCTTCCTACTCTTGGAAGGTTGGCAGCCCAAAGGTGGTTATTTTGATTCTTATATATTTTTAGTCACAGATTCTTATAGCTCAGCTGGTGGTTTTATTGGCATTACAGATGTCTACAATTTTTAGTAGATGTATCTAATTCTTCTTAGCTCCATGTGCCATAACTGTACCATCTTCTTTTTATAATATAATTCTCTAATCTTCTGTATTTTGTCTCCTTCCTCAGATTCTCCATCTTTCCATTTAGGATTGTATCTATCAGGCTTCAGAAAAAATACAGTTAAGTTTCAGGAACCATCTCACCCCAACCCCCATCCCACCCATTTTGGCCAATTGAAATCACATATTAGAGGCCACGTTAATTGATTCAAAGTTTTACCAATGAGTGCGATCTTTTTGACCACTGAGGAAGTTGAAAGGTTAAGTAATTTATGCAAATCACGAAGCTAATAGGTGACAAATCTAGACATTGAACCTGGACAATACCTATAGATGCTGCACAGTTCAACATTGTGCTCCACTGCTTTTTAATGATGATGGTTATCATTCACTTTCCATAAAGCAGGACAGATGTGAGCTATGTGGACATCTTCACACTGGCTACAGCTGAGCACAGTCTATCAATGAAGTTATTCAAAAGCTTTTACCTGAGATCATTATATTGTCACAGGCTCCTTTGGGTTTTGCTTTTCCAGCTGGAAACCTCTGTGCCTGGTGACCCCTTTGCCCAAGTTTATCTGGGCTCATTCTGCCCACTTGGCATGGCAGGTGGTTCTTGGCTCATGCTCCTGGCCCAGATCCCATGCCTACCAAGGGCAAGCCAGGCATGGAGTGGCAAGGGGTACGTGAACGAGCAAGCACTGGGTCCAGCGACTGGGTACAGTCAGGCATGCTGACTGCTGCGGTAAGATGGGCAGCTCCAGGCACTGGCACAGGCATAGCCTGTGACTGGATCAGATGCACCACAAACAGCTTCCTCTGTGGGCACCCACATCTGGACAAAGGGAACGTCGTGGCACCTGGAAGCTTGGAGATGACAGAAACCGTGGAGCCCTAAAGTGGGTATCATAGCTGTGGCTCTGGGAGCCCCTAAGTCTGGGCTTCCTAAAGGGCATCAACTCTTCTGTCTTCCTTGTTGCCTGTAACGTGGCAAGTTGAGAGGTGCGTTTCAGCCCTGTTTGTCTTACAGCTCTCTTTCAGTCTTGCCTTTCAGAAGGTCCCAAGTTCTTGTCCCATGTCCAGAAAGGGACAACTGGAGGGTGAGCAAGGTGTAGAGGAGTTTTACTGCATAACAGAACAGCTCTCAGGAAACCCGAAGTGGGTAGCTTCTTCCACAGGCAGGTCATCCTGATGAGTGTCCAGCTGTCATCAGAGAGGAGACCTGGAGTGGGTAGCTCCTCTCCGCAGGCAGGCAGTCCTGATGAGTCCAGCCCTAAGCAGAGAGAAGACCCAGAGAGGTTAACGCCTTTCCATAGGCAGGTCATCCCAATGAGTCGAGGAGACCCAAAGTGGGTGGCTCCTTCCCACAGCTGGTAGTCCCAAGATCTCTGTGAGCCTGGCTGAGTCCAGGTGTTTATGAGCTCAGAAAGGATGGAGTGCATGCTGATCCATCCAGGTGCAGCTATGGGTGGGCCCAGAAAAAGCACCTAAGTTCTCATTCCAGGCTGCAGACTCCACCCGGAACTGGCAGCCCAGCCCCAGGCTTCAAGCTGTTCCTGGACTGAAGGAGGGTTTTCAGCAGGGACCTGCTCCTTTCTGTCCAGGTACCTTTCTACTTCCTGCTGTCATCAACATGTCATCCATGGTGCCACGGCTGTCCATGCCATGGGCTGTCTAGAGGCCTGCGCTGAACTGTCCTCAGCAACCCCTTGACTCTCCCCTGTGCTCGTCGGTGCTCCAAGTCGGAAGGGGGCTGAGGCGACAGGGGGCTGGTATGTCAGCGCTGCCATGAGTGTGCACACATCTGGCAGTGGTGTGACAGCACCCAGGCTCAGCCACAACTTCGCAGAGTGGACACTGGGATTGGTGAGAGGCCAGGGAGTGGGAGCAGGCAGTTCTGAGTCTGCGGGGGCGGGGGAGACTTCTTGGACAGGGAGACCACAGTGATGCCTGGGTCTGGAGCTGCTGCTGGGTTGCTGCAGCTGTGTACAGGAGTGTGAGTCTCCTGCCCCACTGACTCAGTAGGGAGTAGTCCCACCTGTTCCTGGTCCCCACCAGCTTTGTGGAGTGCACAGCCCTGGCCATGCCTCCCCTGTTGCAGCCAGCATCTTTGCAGAGGCCACTCCAGATGGGCTGCTGCTGCCATCAATATGTGAGTTACCTTAAATATACTTCTGCTGGAATGTAACTGTAATTTTTCCTTTCAATTTCTTCAGCTCCAAGGAATATAAACCTATTTTTAAAATGTTAATCCTGAGCACTCTAGAGTTCTAAAAAATTTAATCCTGACAGGGAAATGATTTCCCTCCCCTAGATTTCCATAAAGATAAAAAAATGTGCTGAATAGTTAAGAAAAAGTGGAGCTTGTATGTGCATTTACAAGGTGGTGTGAAGATGCGTTGGAATATTAAATTATATTTGAGGTGACCTCAACCCTCACATGTGAACTTTCCAATATAAGCACTCAAAACTGTATTTCTGTTTTCCCACCTATACATAAATGAATCTAATATTACAGAAGAACGAATTAGGGAAAGTTATTAACAAAGCTTAAATACAGGTATAACATACCATAAAAACAGCTTGTATCTTGATATTGATATTCTTTACTGTTCTTCCCTTGGGATCTACCATCCGCACCAGTTCCCAGGCTATTCCTGATGCTTTTCATCTAATCCTCAAGCAAACAAGCCACATATACTTCAATATTTCTTCTCCTTGGAAAAATGCACTTGTCTTACTTTCCAGCTTTATTCTCTTCTAGGGTACAAATAATAAATATATGATTAATTTATCCATACTAATGGGTGAATGAATCTAAATGGCTAAATATGTGCTGTCCTCTAAGTAATCAAATTGAAATTTTAAAACGATTTTAAAAATTTTTCTAGGGTTTCTAACACCACAACCCAAGGTATTGTGATAATAGTAGTAGTAATTACAAACAACCTTCAGGTTAATTGGATAAATAACTTCAGAAAATTAGTCTGAGTACTATCCAAATTATCTGATGCAGGAAGACATCAACTCCACGTTTATGGTCATTATTAGGTTAATTAATAGCTGTCCTAGAAATTCTTCAGCTTTAGTATGTGTAATAATGTACACTGCTTTTTAGAAAAAAAAAAGAAACCATATATATATAGATTACAACAAATTCAAAGACGTTAATTTGTGATTTACTTTATATTTTCTTTAAACACATGTAAGTATATAATGCAATCATTGAATGATTAACATTAGTGTTCTACCCTTTTTAAGAATACATATGCAATATTGGTACCATGCAAAAAAGAAGTATGTGCAATTAAAAGGAGGCATTTGGAGTGTGGGGGAAGGAAGGGAGAGGGAGAGGGAGATCGTGTGTTAAAGGATAATGATCCCGAAGAAGTGACTTAGTCTTTACTACAAGTTTTACTGTAGAAGATGCCATTTCCTGTAAAATACTGAATGTTCTGAGATCTATTTGTTTTCTTTATTCCTTCCTGATATGGTTCAGCCGTGTCCCCACCCAAATCTCATCTTGAATTGTAACTCCCACAATTCCCATGTATTGTGGGAGGAACCTGGTGGAAGGTAATTGAATCATGGGGGCAGGTCTTTCCTGTGCTGTTCTCATGATAGTGAATAAGTCTCACGAGATCTGATGTGGGAGTTTCCCTGTACAAGCTCTCTTCTCTTGTCTGCCGTCATATGAGACTTGCCTTTCACCTTCCACCATGATTGTGAGGACTCCCAGTCTTGGGTGTGTCTTTACCAGCAGCATGAAGATGGAGTAATACACTCCCTTACATGTGGAAATTGTTACAGTAAGACTGACCAGTGATGACAATTCTGGTGAAAACTGACCTTTACTCACTTGATTTATGACATCTTAGCAAGGCCTTGTCATCGTTAACAGCAAAATATTCAGACAGATCCTCTAAAATAGGGCCCATAAGTGTTATTTTATTGAAATATAGTAACCGATTTCTCACATATTAATGTCATGCAGAAAAAGAGAAGAAAACAAGAAAAAATTATAGCTTCCTTTTCTTGAGTCTCAGTTTTATATGAGAAATATTTATTTTGGAAAATTTACTTGGAATATTCACTTACATAACCAATAGTAAGCCCCTGTTATGTTCAAAAAACAAAATAAAGAGTAAAAATAATTTCATAGTCAATATGTAAAGTGACTAACTGTCCTGGCTTTCCCAAACCACTGTTATGGTTTTGAAACTGTGAGTCTCACATCTTGGAAGTCCCCATAGTCCAAAGCAAACATTACATATAACTATTTGCACACCTACCTATAATAAAATATTAATGCAGTGAAAAATTAACTTCAAGTAATCTGCTTTATAGCATTAAGTAGTTTTCAGTTATCCAGAACTAGCAACTTGCTGGCTAATGTGGCTTCTGAAATGTTTTGCTTGATGTATTATGTATTGCTACATCACAAATTGCCCCAACACTTGCCATCTCAAAACAACACAGTTTCTAAGGGACAGGAATCTGGGCATGACTTAAGGTTGTTCGACTGAAGGTCTCAGTTCCTTCCTTGCAAATGGTTGAAGGTTGCTCTCAGTTCCTAGTCAAACAGGTGTCTCCAACATGGCAGTTAGCTTTATCAAAATCGGCAAGAGAGTGAGTTTATTAATAAGACAGAAGTCACAACCTTATGTAACATAATCATAAAATGAATTTACTGTACTTTATTCATTAAAAATAACTCACTGGGTTCAATCCTCACTCAAGGAAGGAAATACACAAAGACATACATAGCAGGAGGTGATAACCAAAGAAGGCCATCTTCAAGTCTGCCTGCCATGTCTGGCACTCAGAGACTTTAAGATAAATTAGTTGTTTAGATATAGATATAAATATAGGCATAGATATATATAGAATGTTACCAGCATGCTCCCTTTCAGTCATAATTTTGCATCCAAAGGTTAATCAGAAGTTTCTGAAATCTGCTACTTTACACCTCTGTTTCAATTCTGTTACCTTCACCTCTTTTTGGTCTTCATATGAATAGAATCATCGAGTAAGTATTCTTTTATTTCTAGCTTCTTTTATTCAACATTTTGTCTTTGAGATTCATATATACTGCTTATGATTTTTGATTACTATAGAGTATTTACTGTATTAATATATCATGACTTATTAGTATATCCTACTATGTCTTAATCAAAGAATAAATGTCATAGTGAATCATCTTGAATTACAAAGTTTTATATCTCAATTTTCTTTGTTAAACCTTTTCTCCACTTCAGTCTTTTTTCACTTCCAGTTCTTCCATATGCTCATGGCATTTTAGTCTTGACTCAAAGGGAGAGATTTATACAAACTCATTTCCACAAGGTGTTCCTGATTTAATATTAGAAGATATTTAATATCCTCTAATACCACCCTTAGGGATTTTGCAATCTAAAATTACAAAGGAATATCTCTAAAATACAGATCTCTGTATTTTAAGAAAAGGCAACCCCTAGGTGAGAGAGCAATTTGATGATGAGGTGGGGGTGCGAGCTGATAAAACACATTGAACACAACATACTCACTTCATTTAATAGAAATATAGGTTAGACTTTCAAAACTTTTATCATTTAGAGTTGCAAAATAATATGTATTCTAGAATACCAAATGGAACTTTGATTTGAGATGATAATATGATATCAAATCTTTAACCAAACACTCCAAGGTCAGGTGCTTATTCTCTCAGTATACTATTGAAATGATATTGAAATAAAAGAGCAGAGATGCACATATGCACTCTTAGAAACAAGATGCTGAATGTGAACCATGGAGAGAGCTAAAGAGGAAACACAAATGAACGACAAATTCAAGAGAGTGATTGGAAAGTTTTTCTAAAAATTTTAAACTCTTTATTAAATTCCTTCAAAGCTTGTTAGTAGGTTAAAAGTATCACAGGTACTTCAAAATTATTTCTCCAAAAAATGCTGAACATGTGTTCTAAGTCCTCCCACTTAGAATCCATAATTCTGAATAAGCCTGTTGTAACCAAATTTAGCATTTCGCATTCATGCTTGGGGAGCCATATCCACTTTTATCTTAAACCATGTGTGTACATGTGCACGGATTTTCTAAAAAACAAACTGAATATTCAGTTATAGGTGTGGTAATTTTCCTGTTTATGCATTTGGAATTTCCCATGCGTTGAAATCCTTGCTTTACTTTTAGTTTTGGACAGCAGTCATATCTTCCAAATAATCTCAATCAACACGATGTGCTGAGGAGGAGAGGAGGGCACTCCCCTAAAGTTATGTGCCACGAGGAAATTTCAACACTTTCACAATTTGGCTTATTTTAAATAAACAAAAAATGGAAGTGGTTCATGCATAATAAATCCCTACTGAGCTGTACTGTGTTTTCATGACTAATTTCTTTTGCTAACCACAACTTCTCAGCCTATGACCTTTCAACGGCAGGCATTCTTTATAAAAACATGGGCTCGCTGTCAGGGCTGTGCCTTTTCTTACTCGTGAACTCCCCAGTGACTTGTTAACTGTCCAAACATAGATATCTTCAAACAACTTATGGAAAATGCACTTGTAGGATCTTTTTGGTGCCATGAAAGGAATCTTCCTATTATAAAGTCAAAAACTAAAATAATAAGAAAGAATATGTTGCTACTCAAAGAACTGATTTGACACATTTCATTTTTCTTCACAGAAACAATTCTGATAGGGCATTGAAGCATATTATCTAGTCATCTCTTCATAAATGGGCAGAATGGCAAATCATCTCAACTGAGATTTCTAAGTGACTTGCTGGAGGATGCGGGGGGAGTTTGATGTAGGTGCTAGAATCTCGCACTCCTTCTACTCCATACCTGTTTTATGACTCCTTAACAAGCACTGACTCCAGGTCTTTTTGTCAGAGACACTTGCTTAACATTTTCTACTTGCTCCATTTTCTGTTAGGTGGCTCTGCCATTTATTATGGATGTCTCTTAACTGCTTTTGATCTTGTAAGAAAAATCTCTCTGTTTCAGGTGTAATTTACTTACGTAAATAATAGTGAGGTTCTCATCAAAACCAGGAATTATCATTGAACTTCTCTCACTGAGTAATTAGTTCAATAACAGAACTAACATTGTTCTCAAGTTTCAGGTTAATCTCTTAAAAGTTGTGATTTGTTTTTTCTCTTTCAAGAGTCTCTATTATTCAAGCACAACATCTTCTTTGCCTTCTCAAGGGCTGAGAATATCCTTAGGAATCTAATGACTGTGCAAGTGGGGAGCAGACATGTACTAGGATATTAACAGGACAAGCAATGAAAATAACTTTGTAGTGTCCAGTAGGGAAGAAAAAGCAAGCAAGTGTCTTATTTCACTTATTCACCCCTTCTCTTCAGCATTCATAAGTAATATATAGAAGCACCTTTTTCTAGCTTCAGTTTTCTTGGAGGCATTGCACAGTCATCTACCTTCAAGAATTCACCTCTGTAAGTATGCTATTTTGTGTTATTTTTTCCCTTCTCCATCCATTGCTAACTGGAGCATAGTTGAATAAAGGTATCCAACTCTTTGGATTAATGAATATGATGTGTTTGCTTCTCTTGGCAGTTTGGAATAAGGATAAAGTGGTAACAACTATATGGCTGCTTGTGCTGAAGCTAAAAGGAAGACGACATATTACTGATCTCACTCATAATTCTTTTCCCCCACTGTGCTGCTGTTGTTTGCATGCCTCTTTTTCAGCATGTAAAAACATTTTCAACTTGCATTTTATTTTATTTATTTATCACTCCCTGCAATAGAAAACCTCTTGGGGGTAGATGCTATGGCCTGTTCATTTTGAATTCTGACCTGTGTCTACGATAGTGTCTAATAAATAGTATAGTATAGATTAAACAATTTTGCGACTTTTGTCCAGTTGCATTTATGGCCTCTTTTGCTGAGTTCTTTTATTCCTCCTGAGATGTATTACAGTGACCTCATAACTTAATCCTATTACATTTATTTATGATCCTGATAACCAAGACCAGTTTGAATTTTGAACATGTTTCCTGCCAACTATTGCTCATAGCTCTGAGACCAAAATTTGTATTGTGTCTAATTTATCATTGATGAAAACATCAAACAGCCCTTATGAAATACTATTTGTATGCCCTGAAGTTGGAGCATTGTTTCATTGGTATTTACTTTTTGTTCTGTCCCTTAGATAACTGTATACCAACCTTATAGTTTTGTAGATTAAATTCTGTTTACTAGTTTAGGGCTAGAGTGCAATGTTGAGATAAAATAAAATGTTTTTTAAAGTTCAAGTAAAGCAGAAGTAAAAAAAAGTGTCATCTATCATCTGAGGCTAGCATTGTTTTATAGAAGACAAAAATATAAACATACAGTATATATTGAAAACAAATGATTTACTTAAAAATCTTTTTTTTTTTTTTTTTTCTGTAGAGGTCCCTTTTAAGAATCTTTTCACAAAATGCTTAAGGACATGGCAGTTGTTTTATGTGAAAATGCAGAAAGAAAACTCAACTAGTAAATGTGTAAAGATCTGTGTTATTCCATAAGTTTATTTTTCAGATTATTTCAGGGGAAGAATTTATTCCAAAAAATATTTATTGGTTATCTACTATAGGGCAAGTGTTATTATTCAATGTCCTGGAGATAGAGCAGTTAAAAATCAAACAAAAATCCCTGTCCTCACATAATTTTACAGCTTTGTAGGGGAAGAAGATAAATATGTAAATATGGCATTAATGGCTCTGGAAGAATACTAATAATAACAGACACAGGGTTATAGATTATTAGGGGAATGTGGCACAGCAATTTCAAATAGGGGGCTGATGGAGGCCTCACAGAGCAGCAAGGATCTGAAAAGGAGAAGAACACTATGTAACCATCTAGGGAAGAACAGTCTAAGATTAGGCAAAAACAAATCAAAAGCCTTGAAGCTCTGAGCCTGGGGGTTTGAGATAGGCAATGAGGCCAGGGAAGTTGGTATGGGTAGCTAACAGGAAGAGTACATTAGGCTGAGAGGTAATGATGGCTTTGACAAGGCTGTTAGCCATGCAGGTGATGACATGGGCATGGCCCTATTATGGGTGTACTTTGATGTTATACCTGACCGTGTTTGCTGACAATTGGATGGAAGTTGTGAGAAAAAGAGAAGAATCTAGGATGACAAAGGTTTGGGTAAAGAACCTGGATTATTTATCTGTGTAAATAATGAATACAATGCAATTGAGGTCTAGGTCTCTACATATTTTTATTATCTCATTAACGTTTTGGAAATTCTGACTGGAAATATCAAAAAATATTAATAAGCTGAAACAACTTATCTGGCATTATGTAATTTTTCCTTTATTTCTAAGGTATTTTAACATTAGTTTTATTTTTTTTAATCTGCCTTTTCTTTCCTGCTTTGAAATTCTGTTTCTTCTACATCAATTTTTCAAATTCTCAATTTTAAATTTCTGTTGTTCTATATTATCCTTTCATACTTTTCCTAATTGATTCACTGTTTATGTGACTGACTTAGGGCAGAGTTTTCCAGATATGCAAGTTAAGGCTAAACCAGTATGACCATTATGTTGTGGTTGGCATTGTACTCATTTTGAATATTTAATCCTTATTATTCACATCCACATTTGTGGCAGATAATACTTTCTCTAATTTAAGGTTTAGAAATTAAGTCAGGTTAATGCATCTAAAGCTCTGGAGCTATTAACTTGTGAAATTGTGTGAAAATGATTGGCAGAGAGATCTTTAATACAGGAAACCCATAGAACCCCGTTAACTACTTAGGCAGACAAGTAGAGTTACCTAAGAGTGTCTTACGTCACTTTCAGCAATCGATATATAAATCATGCATTGTCTTGGCAACTTTTCATTTTTGTTATGACTTACAACTTCATTTAGTGAAAACAGTGCTAGACTTACAATCATTTCGAATTGACTTAATCCCAGTTTTACAATTTTCTGATTTTGTGATCTTGGATAAATGTTGTTTATTCTCTGTGTCTTATTTTATCATTATTGTAATGGAGAAAATAAAAAGGTTTTTTATTTCACATTTTTGTAATGGGAATCAAATATCATTTCTGTAAATACCTTTGGAAAGTTAATTATTAAACTGCATACTGTTATAATTTTATATCAAATTCTCCCTTGAGCCTTAAAAAATGAATTCTATTAAGTTACGTTAGCTTCTGATGTTTCCAGCTTCTAGTACAATTGTGGCAGGCAACTTTGGCCCTATCTCCAGGTACAGCAGCTTTTTGCTAGCTACTTTACTTTTCAAAGGTTAAAGTCCCAGACGAACCTTCTTTGACACGGTGAGATTTTGCTCCCAGTATCCTCTGAGAAAAAGAATTTCCAGCCAGGAAATGACCGCTGAGCTCAGTTCATTTCCTTCAGGATTTTCCTACCTGTGGCTTTTGCTATCTCTGTCCTCTAGAGGAACTAGGTCTAGTCCAAATAAATCATTTCATTTCAGAGTGAGGTAGCTTTTGTGGATAGCTTTATCCCTCCAGATTGCATTTTTCTAATTTTTAAATGTAGTCACTAATACTAGCAATTCTAAAATTGTATCAACATAAATGTAATATACTGTGATTTGCTGTGAAGTAAAAAGGATGTCATTTATTCCTAATTGGAATCTACTAATGTTTGGAAATAATTTAATTTTTCAAGTAAATTAGCAAATTTTCTATTTGTTTTCCTGGGTGGAGGAAAAGGTGGTTTGCAAATGTGATATACAAATTATTTTTATCTATAAGTGTGCCTTGTGATGGAAAAATATTGAAAAACACTGGTTAGGACAAATTATTTCTAAATGGTACTTCTAAAAATTCTGATTCAAAACTCAAATTTTTAAAAAATCAACTTTTCTCCATAATGTTTAATTCTGGGGTCATTTCATGACAACCAGGTATAAGTTAGGTCTGAAAATTGGCTGTGATGAAATGAGGAATCGGAGAACCGGAGAAATAGCACTAACCTCCTTCCATGCAGACTGGGTGCATGCCAGGTGGTTAGACGTGAAAGCAGAGAACGAGAAGAGAATTGGGATCCGCAGGACTCATTTTTTGTTTGTTTGTTTCCTTTAATATCTAAAGCCCTAGAAACTATTCTCTATACTTGTTGTCTCCAGTTACTCCTCTACCATTATCTATTAAACCTATTCTAATGTGACTTTCACCTCCTCGGTGTTTCACTTGAGCTGTTCTTGTCAAAGAGACTAATGATTTCTATGCTTATAAGTCCAGTGTTCAATTCTCTGTCCTCTTCATAGTTGACCTGTAAACAGCATTTGATAAAGTGTTTGAAAATCTTTCTTCATTTAGCTTTTGGCACACAACACCAACCTGATTTCTGTCTACTCCTCTCTTCTCCTCAGACCTCCACTTTTCTGCTCTTTTTCCCAATCTCCAAAGGTTGACATACTCTTTTCTGTTTTCGTTCACTCATTAGCTTCATCTCATCTAGTCTCATGGTTTTAAATATTATCCACAGGCTTATCAATCTAAAACGTATACTGTTTAATCTCTGTCATGGAATCTAGATTCAGATATCAAACTGCTGACTTTACACCTCCATGTAAATGTCTGATAGATATCTCAAACTTACCATATCCCCAAAGAAAACGAAATCTCTAGTCATTCCTTCAAACTTGCTCCTCCTGAATTTCTTCATCTCAATAACAACTCTGTTCTTCTCTTGATTGCTTAAACCAAAAACATTGGTATCATTCCCACTCTCTTTCTGGCATCAGACTTCATGTCTGAAAAGAGAGAAGACACTGAACGGCATTTTCACACTGTTGCAAACCAACACCCATAGTCCAGGCAAGTTATTTTTCCCTTGTAAACAAGGATACGTTCAAGGAAATAAAAAGTTAGTGTATGTTGCACATATTCTATTTGAAAAAGAAATTTAATTACTTTAAAAAACTAGAGGAGTAGATGGGGGAAGAGATTAAGAAGAGAGAAAATCTCAACTATGAATCTTTCTGTCTCTCTCTCTGTCTGCCTATCTACACACAAACAGATACATCTAATTTAAGATTTAAAGACTTAAGAAATACCTATCCATCTGAGAAATAGCAGGAATTGCCTCAGAAACAATTTGTTAACTAATGCCAAAAAAAAAAAATCAGACTTTTGCTGCACACTCTTCAACTTTCAACTCCTTAATTTACATTTTACAGACACCTCTTTTAAGATACATATTGTAAGTATGTATCATTTTTAAACTTCCAAAAGTTAACTCAGATTTTGATATTGATTGATATGTTCTAAACTCTGTAAGTATAACCTCTTTCAATCATGATAATAAATTCATGACATTGAAACTGTAGCTATTCCAATTTTACAAATAAGAAAACCAAGGCACAGAGAGGTTAACTTGCTTAAGTCACATAGAGAGTAAGTGAAGGTGCTAAGACATTAGCAGAAGCACACTAGCCTTACACGACACCCTTAACCATTGATAAGCCATGTTTTTCTAAATATACAAATCTAATAGTTAGTAGATGCTCCAAAAGTTTATGATGCTTGTTAAATACACATACCTCTATCAAATTTCTAATAAATATTAATTCCCATCTTTGCCATTTATTTATTCAGTTAATAAAAGTCCTGTGAGAGTAGGCACTGACTCAGAAAGCTCAGTGCTAAATTCTTTAGGGCCTAGATAAAGGCCTGGCAAAAATTGATGCTCAATGAGTATTGGTTGACTAAATAAAAACACAGTGTGCTGGACCTATAAAAATAAAAAAATACATGATTTATGCTAAGAGCTCAAATCTTTGTTAGATTATATGACTGAGTGACCAATATAGGTAAGACTGCTATTAAATTGATCATTACTGTCATGACTAGAGCAAGTGCCATTACACCATTTCTTGCCATCATTTTCATCAGCCCTGGTAACACAGATCACATCTCTGTTTACTTTGTAACTACCTGCTTACTATCAGATCAATCGCTGGACAGCATCCTGGTTATCTCTCTTGGCTGTACTTTTGCCATTAAACTTCAAAATCAGCCCACTGATATATCAGACACAACCTTACCTAAGAATTGTAATTTGTTGGTATTTATTAAAGCCATTAACAAATTAGAGTTAACATTCTCCGGATGAAGAGGAGAAAAGGCAAGAGAGAGAATGAATCAATTATATCTCAATGTTTCTGAGTCTGTTAAGGAGAAGGAAAGAATAGGAATACATATTTACTGTAAAAACCTTGGAGTCCTATTAAATAACAATTATTTTGCCCTCCTGGCAAAGAAAAACAAAAACTAGGGTAATTAAAATGTTGGAAAGGAAGTGGTGCTGCCTCTTATTTAAAGTCTACTTAACCAATTGTCTTTTCATTATCATTATAAAATTATATCCAGCAAAACCAAATACTCTCAACTTCTACCTGTTCATCTATACCAGCTGTTACACAGAGCCTAAAATAGCATCTCAAGAAAATATGTGTGTCTTTTTTTAATTCTCAAAGCTGCATAGAATTTGTGAATTGATATTTTAGCTTTTTGCACTTTAAAATGATTTTCTGCTGAAATAAGTCTATTAGAATGCACCGATGCATATTTTACACAGCCTACTTCTTTACATCATAGTCACCATAACTTTCACTACAAATGTCTTGTGTACCAAGAATGTATGGGCTTCACAGACATGCCCTTGCTATAGATAGCCACAAAAAATTATCGTGAAAGTCTAAATTTTTGATATGCTTGAAGTTCATTATATAAAAAATATGTTTATGTGTGTTTTCCTCAATTATAGTCTTTCTTAAGGTTCTGAGACTTTTGTGTAACCTAATAAATGAAATATCCATCTGGCACTAGGATAAATATGTTCTGCCTGGTGTAGTAAAGTGCCAGATCAAAATTCAGGACTTAGAAACACATGTTCTAGAATGGAATCCTTGAATCCTAGACCACTTAGTGAAATCAAGCATGCGATACCTGGATCAGAGCATGTACAAGTAAAGCTCCTGAAAACATTTTTCTGTAAGCTACATTTTCCCCCTCACCTAAAGGGGTATTTGCCAGCTTTGTAATGTGAGGCCTTGTAGGAGGTGGTGCCTTAACTACACCACTTAAAAACCTTGCATGTGACCAGTAAAACTTGGAGAATATCTGACCTAGGAAATCTTGAGGATTAAAAAAGCGGACCAGTGCTGTGGTTTCAGGGCCAGGACAGTTGCTACAGGATTGGAATCAGACAGTATTCAGAGTTTGTTGGAGCAAAGGATGTGTGAATGCTTCCTATAAAACAAGTGGGTCACGTGCTAGAGGGTGCTGGTGGCAATGTAGTATCTTCTTTGGTCCTTGGCCAATGGGGTCACATATACGGACAAAGAAAGCCAAGCAGCAGGAAGCTGGAGGTACACAAGAGCTTCCTAGGGTCTTCCTAAGGATTTAGAAGCCATCATTTGACATAGAGACTTATCTATCTGCCTCAGTGGAAGTACGGGTGGGAGAAGCACAAGAGAATCTCTGAAAAACGTTTGAAGTGTCCCACTAGAAAAACAGATGATTTTAAACCTTTGCCAGGCCCTGCACCAACTTAACATAGAATGCATCAGTCATCAGTTGAAGTAAAATCTTTCTTATTCCCTTGATTCTCCTCTCTCCCATGCTTAGGCAGAGTGGGAAAAGAGAAAGGCCATGCATTTCTTAACCAAATGTCAGAGAATATCAACTGCTAGCAAGATGTAAAAGTCTGTCTTTATAATGGAAATTAAATATTAAATACCATCTTGGATTGGATATTTTAAATTTCTGATTCAACAGTCTCTGTTTTCACTGAAAGTGAATATAGGACTCTCGATTACTAATAAGTAAACAAAAAAGTCATGAGATGTGCCCAAATTTCACCCACTGGCACAGAAAGATACTTGTCAATGAAATAAATTTTGAAAAGAAAAGGGGAGACAAAAGTAAAGTTAGCATTTTGATTGCAATTTATATCTTATACATCAAGCTTCTACAAGATGTATGCCCAAGTATATGCTTCTTGAATATATAAATATGTATATACATATATATACATTTGTGTGTGTATACATACATACATATATATATATATTTCCTGACAGTAACATTTGTAAGAATCTGAGAATATAATCTAGAATAACATAAAGCTAGCAGCTAAAACCTAAAAGATGAAAATTTAACTTCAAACATTACCTATGATATTTATATTTGTTTCTTTAAAAAATCTTACACAATTCTAGTTAAATGATGAAGACCAATCTGAGCTCCTGTTGTGTTTTGTTTGTATTTATTTAAAATTTTAAATTAGACTATGGTTTTTGTTTGTTTTTTTGTATCTAGATAATAAGGTACTCTAGGGAAGACTGCAACTATATTACTCTATTCGGTAGTTGGTAAATAATAGTTGCACACAAAATTGGAAGAACTGTAAATTCTGGAATTAGCCATAATGATTTGATGCTTTTTAAAAATTGAATTTGTTGTTAATATCTATTTTAACATATTTGAAAGATGTTTTATCTTTTGTATGTGCATGTATTGTAATGCCATTAAAATGGGCATGTAGCTAGCAAATACTCATAGTACTTTTTAATGGAATCTTCTGTAAATGTTTTTAGAATCTTGTGGAAGAACATTTTTTAACTTAAACAAATAAGAATATGAGCTGAAATTTCACAACTTAATTGGTCTTTGACTTAGGATTTCAGTGTATTCATTAGTAAAATGACAGGAAAAATACGACCCTTTTGAATTGCAGAATCACAGATTGTGGTATAATGGATAAGCCCCCTTTGTTAATAAATGAATAAAAGAAATGTATTTTAAATTTCCTTACATTTATACTTCCTATTTCTATATCTCTTTTCTCTTAGGTAAGAAGCAAAGTAACCAGAAGTGACTATTTTAAAACAAGTAGCTTATAAACTGGCATTCCTCCCTGTGTTATGCAGACTATTTTTGCAGGCTTTCCTTGGCTTATTCTTACTCAGCTATATTTTTAAGAAATGTAAGTGGCCATAACTAAGCCTTTAGTTCTCTTCGCCCTTCCTTCACTGTTAACATTATCTTAAACAACTATCCTTCTGCTTTTTCCCATTGTAGGCATATCATATGAAGCAACACATTTATCAAATAATTTTAAGTTTACTTCACCACTATACAAAGGCAGTGAATAAAGTTACTTGCTTATTTTTTCTCACTGATGAACAAAATCAGGTATTCTGACATTTCTACTGCATGGTTGCCTGCAGAGATAATGAAATCCTCTTTCATTCACTGCAGATTCCCGTGGGGCTGAGTTTCATCTGCTTCCTATTATTGTTTATCCCTGCCACGTGGAGAGTTTACATCACATCCACTTTCAAAGGGGCACAAATGATACTCTGCAGTTACAAAGGAGAAAGCAATTGGATCAACAATCTCCAGTAAATAAGCGATTTCCTGGCATTTAACCCTGAGTCATCTTAATTCATCTATTTTAAATTGTCTATGTACATTGAAGGTAGAGAGACAAAACTGAATTCCATTTCCTTAGAATTGTATCTTCTGGGTGAATCAATAAAGTCATCAATGCTTCTGTATTCACTGATTTAACAAATCTTGTTTGCTCAGTAACTCTATGCACTGTGCATAATAGGCCCTATACAAAATTCACCCTCTAAATTTTATAATATTTCATTAATAATTAGGTATATCAGACATTATCATACAATGGGAGAAATGCTTTCAAATTCAATAACTTATTGTTGGCAGATTTATTTGATTAGTGTTAAAAATTAGCCTGGAACTTTAAGCTTAGAGTATTGAAGGCAATTCCTTGTGTTTGGTGAGAAGAATCAGAGTGTTAGACTAATGACATATAATGACTTTACCCAATGAAATACAACACACATCTTAATAATTATTTTACTTATTTATTCACGTATTTACAGATATTTTTCAAAATCTTCTAAAATTGCTTAAAAGGCAGTATTACATAATGGTTAACAAATCAAAATTATATAGACCTGGAATCAAAACCTCATTCAACTATTTAAATTATTTAATCTGGTTCTATGCTTCTCATCTGTGAAATGGAATATGACTACTTCATAGTTTATGGGGAATTTTAATTGCATTTATAGCATTAGCACTTTTAAGACTGGTTCAAATAAGTGTTCAATAAATAAGTGCTATAATAATATAATATTCATAGTTGCAAAAATCCTCAACAAAATACTTGCAAACCGAATCCAACAGCACATCAAAAAGTTAATCCACCATGATCAAGTAGGCTTCATCTCTGGGATGCAAGGTTGCTTCAATGTATGCAAATCAATATATGAGATTCATCATATAAACAGAACTAAAAACAAAAACCACATGATCATATCAATAGATACAGAAAAGGCTTTTGATAAAATTCAATAGACTTTGATGTTAAAAACCCTCGACAAAGTAGGCATTGAAAGAACACACTTCAATATAATAAGAGCCATCTATGACAAACCCACAGTCAACATCATACTGAATGGGCAAAAGCTGGAAGCTGGAAACATTCCCCTGAAAACCAGAACAAGACAAGGATTCCCTCTCTCACCACCTGGATTCAACATAGTACCCCAAATCCTGGCCAGAACAGTCAGACAAGAGAAACAAATAAAAGGCATCCAAACAGGAAAAGAGGAGGTCAAAGTATCTCTCTGTGCAGACAATATGATTTTATACCTACAAAATCCCGTAGTGTTGGCCCAAAAGCTCCTTCAGCTGATAAATAACTTCAGCAAAGTTTCAGGACACAAAATTAATGTACAAAAGTCAACAGCATTTTTATACACCAACAACATCCAAACTGAGAGCCAAATCAATAATGCAATCCCATTCACAATAGCCACAAAAAGAATAAAATACCTGGGAAAACAGCAACCAAAGTGGTGAAAGACTTCTACACTGAGAATTACAGAATACTGCTCGAGGAAATTAGAGATGACACAACAAATGGAAAAACTTTATGTGTTTATGGAAAGGAAGAATCGATACTGTTAAAATGGCTATACTGCCCAGAGCAATTTATAGATTCAATGCTATTCTTATTAAACTACCAACTACATTCTTCACAGAATTAGAAAAAAATATTTTACAATTCATGTGGAAACCAAAAAGATCCTGAATAGCCATGATCACTCCTAAGCAAAAGAACAAAGCCAGAGGCATCATGCTACCCAGTTTCAAACTACACTACAGGGCTACAGTAACCAAAACAGCATGGTACTGGTACAAAAACAGACACATAAACCAATGAGGCAAAATAGAGATCCCAGAAATAATGCCTCAAACCCACAATCATTTGGTCTTTAACAGAGTTGACAAAATCAAGTTATGAGGAAAGGACTCTCTATTCAATAAATGGTGCTGGGGTAACTGATTAATCATATGCAGAAGATTGAAACTGGAATACTTCCTTACACCACAGAAAAAAATCAACACAAGATGGATTAAACACTAAAATGTTATACCTAAAACTATAAAAACCGAGGAAGATAACTTAGGAGATACACTTCTGGAGATGGGTCCTGACACAGATTTCATGAGGTTTTTAATGAAAAATAATCATTTTGGGGGTGGCAACACTGATGACTATATTGTTTTCTTTATTTATGTACTCCTTCTTTGTTTTAGTGAGACTAGCGAGGGAAAAAAGACAAGATGCAAATAAAGCCAAAATGTAATCAATTAATTTATGCTATGAAATCTGAACACCTGAGCACTGGCCATTCTTGGTATTGTATGGATTGTTTCTGTTTACTAATTTTAAATGTAGAATAGTCTTGTCCATTGGAAAATATTGGTGAAACATTTTTAGGTTAAGGAATTTTAATAAATTTATTTGTAACTTTCCTTAATTACAATCATATATATATCTTTTTTCTTCAGCTATCCTTGAACAGAGGGATTATATAAAACATAATGCATGCCCAGCAGTTGTTTTAATACAGTTGAACTTCCTTTGTTCAACTAGAAGCAGCAGATTGCTCTTCCTTTGTATTTGCCATTTAAAGAAGCTGTGATTTGTGATTCTGCAGTTTTTGCTTTAAGTGGTACTTCCATATGTATCCCCACTTCTACTTCTGCATCCCTGAGTTGATGCAGATGCATTGCCTGCTCAATTTCCCATACCCCATTGGTTTCTATAAAAAGTTAAGGTTGGTGTCTTCTTATAGCATTCCTTTCAAACCTCTGGAATCTTCATGTCCCAAATTGTTTTTCATAAATATTTACTTAAGAATCCAATAGCAGGCCTTTTCCGTTTTACTATTTTCTTGGTTTCTTGCTTGGTAGATTGGTAATGTTATTTGGCTACATTTTGGGTTAACCTTTTCTGTATTCAGTGTTGACATAGTTGCCTTATAGACTATAGTTGTCTTGGTTTTGGAAAGACATGCAGAAAATCAGCAAGGGCTATTTTAAAAGGGTTACATATATGACATAGAAACAATAGAAAAAATAGAAAAGGGTTACATAGCATGACATAAAAAGAAAAGATAATATTTGCTGAGATACAAAATAAAATAGAATCATATTGGCGATAATACATCTTAACAGAAGTACATACCAATCAATGTTTTCAATTATACAAAATTCTTCCATCTGGTACAATTCTGGCAAGAAAATAAATATTAAGGTGGAGAACTGAATCTCATTTTACAGAGTTAATAACAATAATAAAGAAGAGTAAAAAAACTATTCTTGTGTGCTAATTTCTTTAGCAGTAGTGTACAGCTGGGTTTTATCTTTTATTGTGTATATTATTTAAGATTTATTTTTTTAAAAAGCTTTGATCATGTAGTTTTTCTACATCTGTTTCCATTTGACACTTGCTATAGAGAGTGTATGAAAGGTCATGCACATTAATATCAAAAAGAGAGAGGATTTCTATAAAATATACATGTATATTATTTATCCACAATTTAATTGCCATTTCTATTGTCTTAACAAATGTCTATCAGTATGATATAAAGTGGTGTAAAGTGGTTAAACTTCTGTTACTTTAATTCTGAATTTCACTTTTGGTTATTTAATTCCTGTTTTTTCAATCTACCATAAATACGTTTAAAAAAATATATTTTTTATTCTGTTACTTAATACTGGCTGGAAAGCAGCATAATGAGGTTAATACTAGACTTTGCTCTAATCTGGGACTCTGTGCAAGTGACTAAACTTCTCACAGACCCAGGTAACTTAGCTGAAAAAATTAGTTTAAGCATAGCCTCACTTCGTGGAGTGACTGTAAGCATTTAATGACATAATACGCTGCAATGCTAGGTCAATGCAGGGAGTGGGCAGAACAAGTTCCTCTTCCACCTATCAGCCCCAAATATCCATTTAATGTAATTGTGACAACATGGCAGAACATGGAGAACATTATGCTAAATGAAATAAGGCAGTCACAGAAAGACAAATATTGCAAGATATTACTTATATGTGGAATCTTAGAAAGTTAAACACATAGTATCAAAGATAGAATGGTGGTTACCACATGGGCTAGGGCAGAGGGGAAATGAAGTGATGTTGGTCAAATAACACAAAATTTCAGTTACGCAGAATGGTTCAGTTCTGGCGGTGACTATAGTGTATAATACTGTACTACGTATTTGAAATTTGCTAAAAGAGTAGATTTTAAATAATCTCACCACAAAAAAATTAAGATAACTATGTGAGTTGAATGGTATGTCAATTAGCCTGATTGTGAATTGATTACCACAATCAGGTGTTTTTTATATATATATATACATATATATATATATATGTATATATATATCAACATTAATACTTCAAACAGAGAGGATTTCTATAAAACATACATTTATATTATTTATGCACAATTGCCATGTCTATTGTCTTAACAAATGTCTATCAGGATGATATAAAGTGGTGTAAACTGTATATATAGAAATATATATATATATACCAAAACATCATGTTGTGTAACTTTATTACATACAGTTTTTATTTGCCAATTGCACCTGAATAAAGCTGGAAAAGTAATGAGATAAAAGATATACACTGAAACTGTCCGGAATGGTAGATTACACTTAAGCACTCAAAATGTTAGCTGTTATTATTTTATCTTTACAAATACATTGCTCATGTCCATCATTTATTTTAGAATAAAGTGCATCTGTACATCACTGTTACCAAAACTGTCTATGTTATCAAGCAAGATTTATGATTAGTGAATTTCAGAATCTGCCCAAATACTATGTTATTTTGTTTCAAAATAAATGTTCTATAATTGACTCATTGAGAGAAGAATTTATTTGAAAAATGTAAAGTACAGAAGAACAAAAAATAGGATGCTATCTTTCTGTTATAAAAACAGAAAATAAGATTATGCATGTATGTATGTGTTTATTTTTTGTATGCATGAATGAACACACACACATATGCATAAGCACTCAAGAAGGAAAAGACTAAACAATGATACGTGATAATGGGGATGAGAACAAGACTCATAGAATATTATATTTTTCAACATAATTTTGACTTTAGAACTATGTAAATTTTACATATTTGAAATATAAAAGTTATAAAAAATGCAGTTAATAAATAACATAACCATTCAAAAGAATACATTATTATTTGAGGTAACTTTAGAACATTGTGCTAACATGACTGTACCTGAAACCAAATATTCTATAGTGAGATATACTCTATTACTTGAAATAACAGTTATTGTATGTTAGCTATGTGCCCAATAATTAGATACCTAAATCTCTTACTTGTGTCAAAATATTATGTTTTAAAATATTGTGATGTTTACTTGTATCTAAATATTATGATGTTTTAGTTTTCCACTTGTGTCAAAACATTAAGATGTTTTAAAACTTTTACTTGTGTCAAAATATTATGATGTTTCAATGTATGTTTTGTGCCAACATGACTGTACCTGAAGCCAAATATTCTATAGTGAGATATACTCTATTATTTGAAATAACAGTTATTGCATGTTAGAGATATGCCCAATAATTAGATACCTAAATCTTTTACTTGTATAAAAATATTATGATGTTTTTATGTTGGAGATTAGCCCCTATGATTTCTTAATAATAAATGACATGTAAATGGCTCAAACTTTCCTAACACTTGATTTTCTTCACTTTATGGAAAAAGATATTGATTATAAATATCTTATTTATTGATATAAATGTATATAAATTAAGTCATATGCTAAAACCACATTAAATGTTACTACAAAACATGATGCAAAGTATTTTTCTGGTACTGAATGCAATCAAAATAACAAAAGAGGCATGAATTATATTTGCACTATTTCCCAGATTGGAACTTAGTTTTGCTCTTTTGATTAAAATATTTGTTGGCTTTGAATTTAAAATGACACTGAATATAGTTTCGGTGAGATTTTTTCCCTAATTTCTCGATCAACGTATTTCCCTAAATCTATAGTTGTCTTGTGGAGATCGTAAACACCTGCAGCCATTTCCAAGGACTATAGTTTTGAGTTAAGACATCCAAACTAGAAAATGTATGAATTTCTGATCAAACTGTCATTTTAACTAAGTTTGTACATTTTTGGCCAACTCTTGTTTCAAACATAAGCAACAATAGGTAAAACACCTAAAGGAAAAATAAGAATGATATGGTTTTCTTTTACAAAGCAACAAAAAATGAAAGTACCATGGAAAAACAGGGAAAACTACAGAATACAAAGTGCATATATATATATAACATAATTATCACATATATGTTAGATAATAACAATGTTATATGTTATGGACAATAAAATATACTGAAATGGTAATTCATAAAGCCAACCACAAATCATTCTAGTCCAGTTATATTATAACTTAATGTGTCCTTTTGGTGACAGGGATTTTTACTAAACCATCTGTCCAAGTCTTAAACCAGAGAGCATTGTCTCTGTTTTTAAAAGACCCCCTTTGATAACTGCATCTTCTATACTATGATAAAACATTCTGAGACAAATTTCTTAATTTATTATTCAGTTACAATAAATTGTATAGCAATAAATTACTTTTGATTTATTAGGAAACTTTTGAGAATATAATATTGCTTAGGATCAGAAAGAAATAATTCAGAGAGAAAGAGTTTATACCTGTGAATGACAATAAAGACGGTTGGAACTTTGTTTTCATAATTTCCAAACATCTTACAAAATCTGTAAAACATAGGAATGGAGATACTTTTCTTCTCTTGGTTTAAAAA
The DNA here is from genome assembly GCF_003255815.1 of Theropithecus gelada. Taxonomy (NCBI): domain Eukaryota; kingdom Metazoa; phylum Chordata; class Mammalia; order Primates; family Cercopithecidae; genus Theropithecus; species Theropithecus gelada. The sequence goes on along the minus strand of NC_037670.1, from coordinate 122,817,592 downwards.
AAAATTCAGTTTTTAAAGTAACAAATTCCACAACAAAAATTTTAGGAATTACAAGGTAATTTAAAAAAATAGAAAAAGGTCACTATTCATATTTTCTTTCGGTCTTTTAAAACTATTTTATATAGTTGTGACTAAATGCTATATGTTTGTGTTTGTCTAGATGTAAATGTCCTAACTTTTCCTTCATTTTCTATTTCATATTCCACTCTTTTCTTAACATTACAGAGTAATACTTTTATGTTATTATAAATTTGTTTTAATTCTGATAGTTACATAATATACTGTAAGTGCTATTTATTATTAACAATTCTTATATTTTTGTACACTGAGGAATTTCCAAATATACCTCCAATGGATAAAAGATAACTTGATCTTTTATTTCAATATTTTAATTACATTTGTAAGAACACATTTCCAGAAGTGGGAATCCTGGATCAAGTGGAACATTTGTTAAAACAAATGGAATACAAAAGTAATCTTTAGGTGTTGCCACTTGCAATTCTTCAAATCACTTAAATATCACAGCTCAAATATTGTTGTCATGTTAAAGCATTTTTTTTTACCTTTTTATATCTATACAACTGTCTCTTGATCAGCAAAGAAAAAAGTTAGATGTCTGCAAATCTTACATCGATATAGACTCATAATTTCAGCCTGTTATGATGATGGCCATCAAGGGAAACAAATATAAATAAACAATTAGAAACTGGATCATGTTGTAAAGGTTTTGGAAGGCAGCTGAAGCAACTGGCTTGAGTAAGTTCTTCATTTTCATTTTCCTTATTTGAAAAATGAGGCTATTAATTAGTTCCATAGGGATATTCCTAGGTTAAATAATGTTGGATAAAGCCACTCTTCTCTGAATGTCCTTGCCTTCCCATTCCATTTTCAAAATCAGATAAGAAGATGCATCTACCTGTGGATTAAACATGAACTGTGAGCTTTCCTGTCTTTGGCCAGGCCAGGAAGAGTTCATTGCTAGGGTATTTGTAGTCAAGACAAGACTACATAATTGAGAACTGCTGGCTTCGGGTCAGGAACATGGACGAATGACTCAGTTACCCATATGTCCAGAGAGGCTTCAGTGGATGGATTATCTTGGTATTATAACATTTATGTATCATCTTTTTCATAAAATGTCTGGGTAAGAAATTTTCTGAAGATAAAGAAAAACTTACCTTCCCACAATTAAAAATTACTGAGGGAATTTTCTCTGTTTTAAAGGGAATTATCTTTTCTCCCATACAGTATTTTTTGTGTTTTTCTGGAACTGATGAAACTTGAATTTTTTAAAAATTCACATACTTCCAAATATCTTAAGATAATTATTTTTAAAATCTTGATTATAGTATTAGTATGAGTATAATATAAAATTGAGATAAATTCTTACTTTTGAATTAAGTGTGAAATATTTTGTTAATAATAACATATAAAATAAACTTCTATTTTATATGGTCATCTTGATATTTTACTGTGTCTTGTGATGCTCTTCTCCATACAGAATTTTTAACAGTGTCTGAGATGAAAGACACTATTAAATTATAATTTAGTGTTATAAATTATAATTTTATAATATTTCTACTACACGTACAGCTTTATTTTTTAATCAGCATTAGTCATTATTTTAAATATTATTTGTATTTTAGTATCTTATCTAGAAAAGATTCCTATTTAAATTAATTCATTACTTAATACTTGTGTAAAATTTAAAAAATCATTTTCTATAATTTGAGCCCATTATGTTTAATGAGTCAAAATAACAATGGGCATTATCAAGGTTTACTTTTAGAATACTTGACTATGTTTTATAGTGTAAGTACAGAACTATGAATCAAACGTCCTACATTTTCAAAGATGCTATCACTTTATTATAAATTGATCTCATTTAATTTTCATCCAAAGTCTAGACATTGCTTTATTACACATTTTACAGGTAAGATAATTTGGCTCCCAGAGATTAACTTCGTCTAAAAAATTCACTCTTCTATTATACCATCCTACCTCGTATTAAATATTGGGTAGAAAGAGGGTATAATATTGAGCCCTAGATGAAAATATAAGCTTCTATTTAATATGTTAATCTTGATATTTACCATGTCTTGTGATGTGCTTCTCTACACAGAGTTTTAAATAGTAGCTTGGATGAAAAAAATCTGAGCAAAGAAAAGGAAGAAAGGAAAGAAAGAAGGAAGGAAGGAACAATGGGAGGGAGGGAGGCAGGAATAGCAGGCTAGAGTGAGATTTATGGATATACCAGTCAGAATTTGAGAGAATTATGAGAAAATACATGACTGTGACAAGTTACAAATAAAATGAAAGAAGGCAGTTGACAAAGGTAAGTCTGAAATAACAAAGAAAATATGAAAAGGAATAATTTAAACACACTCGATATTTTGTAATAGTTTATGAATAGAGCGTGTGTTCTACCACATCCTGGCTTATGAGCCGAGCATCATGCACTGCTTTCATTCAGTTCCACGCAGATGCAGCCTGTTGCTTTCTTTCCAATACCTTCATTGTCTCCCTACATGTGCCTTCCAATGCCCTACAATAAATTCTGGGAAAATGTGAGTTCCCTGGGTTATTAAAAAAGATGGTTGTCTACAAAGAATTATTTAGCAAAATTTAGCAAAATCTTGTGCCAATGTCAATTATGTGTCTTACTGGATAGTCCTTGGGCAATCGCCAATGAGAAATCCTCCCCCAGTCAAGTAGAACTTCTAACATACTCTGCGATGTGAATGGCACTCACTTGTCTGCGGGATACATAGCCTGCAGGTTCTAGAAACATTTCCTTAAGGCTTCTTATGCTTGGTCAAAATAAAATTTACTTGAATCGGGATTAGGGAGTTTTTCAATATTGACACTACTTTTATTCATGAGATATATTCAGGTTTGGTTTCCTAGTCCTATGTGAATCTAGCCCTTTTCTCTCTTCCTTTATTTATAATCTCAGAGTCTAGAAATTTCTTCTAAGCAAGATAGCAAAACTCAGAAAACATTTTGGAAAAGATTGGACAATTCTACTAAAATGCAAAGCAAATAAACCAAAAAATCTCTATGCGGCAAAAAATTACCTACATAGAGTAAAAATTAACAAGAAATTTGGAAATACACTCACAACTCAGTTAATAGCTATTATGCCAAAAAATCTCATATAACTTCATTTAAAATCACCAATAATTAAATGACATACGTGGCAAGAGAACGAGCAGGCACTTCATAGAAAAACAAACTCCGATGGTGAATACATATGCAAAGAACATAGTATATTCCCCTTACAATTAAGTACAAATTATAATAGGCTTAATTTATATGATTAGTAAGTATGCTAGAAGTTTTTGATAATAAGCGATAGCAAAACTTTAGGAAAAATGTTCTCTTTCATACAGTGTTGGGAAAGTGAATTGGTGCAAACTTTCTGCATGGCATTTTGACAATGTAAACGTGTACACACATTTCGTCACAGCAATATTACAGCTGGAAATTTACCTGTTGAATATATTCCCCAAAGACAAATGTTTAATAAGTACCTTTATGTTACTGTTTCTAATAGCAAACTGTTAGAAAAAAAATCAAAGCATTCAATACAATATTCTTTAAAAAAAACATACTGGAGTTATGCTTAAATAATTTTGCTGCTGTTTAAAAGAAGTAGGAAGATTCGCTCTGCTGAAACTGAAGTTTTTGACATATATTTTAAACTTGGAAAAAGCAATGTGCAGGACAGTGTGGATAGTAAACTACCTTCTGTGTAATAGTGGCCACCTTGGGTTTTTTTTTTTTTGAACACATAATACAATCCAACTGTTTTATCTATATCTTTCACATAAACATACACCTTGTGCAATCTAATCCCAGTTGTTTCCCTGAGCCTTCCATTGTCTTGCACTCTGTTATCATGGATCTAGTTCACAACGAGAATTTCAATACCGGACAGGGCCCGATGGCTCACGCCTATAATCCCAGCACTTTAGGAGGCCAAGGTAGGCGGATCACGAGGTCAGGAGCTCGAGATCATCCTGGCCAACATGGCGAAACTCAGTCTCTACTAAAAATACAAAAAAAAAAAAAAAAAAAAAGAAAAGAAAAAAAATTAGCCAGGCGTAGTGGCATGCGCCTGTAGTCCCAGCCACTCAGGAGGCCGAGGCAAGAGAATCGCTTGAACTCAGGAGGCAGAGATTACAGTGAGCCGAGATGGCTCCACTGAACTCCAGCCTGGGCGACAGAGTGAGACTCCGTCTCACAAAAAAAAAAAAAAAAAAAGAAGAAGAAGAAGAAGAAAAAAAAAGAAGAAAAAAAAAAGAATTTCGTTACCGGACGCAATTCCTGCTGTATGTTTTGAATCACTAATTTATAGCCTCATAAATATTTTGCATTAAGCCTATCTGAATAAAACAACACACTGCTGCGCACATATTTAACTTCCTTTGTCTGCTTTTTATTTGTTTAATAAAGCCTCTGGTAAGTAATCTGGTAATTAATACATTTATTAATTCTTTAGAAGTGTGGTTCTCTATATTAACCCACACAACATGACCCAACAACTTTGATAAATAGCAATGCTTTGCTTTGGACCCTGATGACCTTAAAAGTATAGTTCTTTATCTCCACCCCCTCTAAATGTAGCAGCTTAGAACAAGCATTTATCTCAAAGTGTCTGTGGGTCAAAAATCTGGGAGCAGTTTAGCTGGCTGGTTCCAGCTCAAGGTATCTCAGGAGGTGGCAGGCAAGCTATTAGCTGCAGCTGCGGTCATCTCAAGGCTCCATTGGGTCTGAAGACACTGCTTCTAAGCTGGTTCACCTGGTTGCTGACCAACCTCAGAGCCTCCTGGCTGTTGGCTAGAGGCTTCCATTTCTCCCCACATCCCTGCCTGAATGTCTTCTCAGGATGGTGGCTGGCTTTCCCCCCGGTAGAGTGATCCGAAGGAGATGGCAGACTCAAGATGGAAGCTGCAGTCTTGTTATAATCTGATCTCAGCAGTGATATACCCCATCACTCTGTCATAAGCTGTTAGAATCAAGTCACTAGGTCCATCTCCAACTCAAGGTTAAGGGAATGTCAAAGAATTTTTGCATACATTTTTGAAACACCTTTCTCGGGAAACAGACCCATTGAATTGTCCATGTGTTCTTTAATATGTCATAATTTATACTTCAAATAAGTAACTATGGATAAAAATGAATCTATAATAAAACAACATAAAGAGCGCTGCTCCATCTGTACATTGCAATATTGTTGGTTAATTACTAATGTAAATAATCCAGCATTGATAAATAGCTTTTCATTACGTATAAATAACACCCTTTGATTTAGGCCGTTTCCTTCACATTGACATTTTTACATCTTCCCATCAATCAAAATAGCTATATGAAGAATGTTTGATATCCATGTACTTTTTAGGGAAACTGAAACCTCTAACCAAAACCTTCACATTTTTCAGAATTCTGCAGGTGTTACTTCATCTTTCACATTTTTATTAACTTGAAAACATTTATACAATATTTCATATATTTGGAGAGCAATGAATAATTGAATATTACTTCATGGACATAAAACAAAGCATTCAAAATCAAAATAAATCTTAATAAATTTACAATACTTAAATTATATTTTCAGAAAGGTAAATATTTGCAGTTTTATTTAAAATTCATATAATTTATTTCCATCCACAGCCATCACATTGGATGCTTCCCACACATATCATGAATTAGGCAAAACTTAAATTAAATTAACACATTTTTATCTGAGGACATTTTTATGTGATAATTTACACAAGTGTTCCTACACTTTTTCCTTCTTCTTGGTATTTAGCCTATTGCAGAGGTAAAGTTACGTATTTTACTGAACTCCCTGTATCTCTACTCTTTCCTTTCCAGCTTAGGAAAGTATGTCATGATGTTGCTATTTTTTTAACTATACATACCTTTCATCCTTGTATGTATTCCTCTTTTATAATAGTAGTTTTACACAAAATCCACAGAGAATATTGACAGGGGCCACACGAGCAACTGAAATACGAAACTCTCAGAGCAGGATGTCTCAGTGGATTTGATTAAGAACATTGGACTAGGAAATCTAATGACATAATATATCAGGAAAACCAGGAGGAAGACAGGGAGCTTAAAGTAGTGTTTCAGAAGGGTCTATAAGACTGAGAAATGGGCTTGAAACAAGGAAAGATGGTAATTCTAGTCCTTAGTTAAAGTAAAATGAAAGCTGTTGAGTTACTCAGGTTGGAAGTTAAACTAGAGGAAACCCAGAAGGGGATTACTGGATCTTCAGTAAAATGCCTGTTCAAAACAGCAAAACAGAAATGTACTCATTGGCTTGACCAGGTGCTAGAGCAGCTGACTCAACACAGGGTTGACTGAGCACTGAATTACGGTATATATATGATATTTATATTGTATATTTAAGTACAGAAGGCAGAATGTATATACTATACTGAGAGTAGGAAAAACTAGTTTAACTTTTAGATATGCTATCAGTTTTATATGATACATCCAAAGCATGCAAATAGCCGTAATATTTTGGTAGCATCTAGGGACTTTCCTGACCCATGTCAGAGGCTGTGAATGTCACCTCTTGCTACACTCAGAGCTCTATCACATCTATTTGCACTTAGCACCCAGTGTCCACAAATTTTTCTATCTATCCTCTGAAATGTTAAGGAAATTAACAGAGAAAATATTTGCATATCACACTCCTTTTCTAGTAGGATATGGAATTGCTTTTTGTCTGCACAGCTGTGTTAACAGCAGCAGCCTCTTGCATATTCCTCATTGAATTCTAGCCTCAATGGTACCTTTTTCCCAAGTCACTTGGGTATTTTTGATTTTTAAAATACTTACCCAGATGGCGTGCTGGATCCAGCTCTTATTGGTTTATGAGAACTGATTGTTCAGTTTTCAGGAAACTTATAAAACTGGGGTTAAATTGTTGATAGCTAGAAATGGGCCTGGTGGAATATTAATCTTTATCACCACCCTGAGTCCCCACCCAGGCCTTCGGATCTCAGGAGGAGGCTGCCCTTTAATAGCCAGTCTGCTTTCTCAGCTGATTTCTGCCAAAAGCTTATTTTTGGGAACCTGGCTTGCAGACCTGCCTTCCTAACCTTTTGGGAAGAATGGTTTTGTTGAACCCTTACTCTGCTTGAAATTACCATATTCTCTGCCTAAACTTTTACAGTTCTCTCCCTTGTACCTCACACATGTCTACAGTTAGGATAGATTCCTTGGGCCCTTCTTTAATTCTGCTTTGTGATTATTAACTTTCTTGAGTTACCACTTTTTCCTCCCTCTTTTCTATCTTCTTATACTTTCTAGCCCTTTCAACCCCTATCTCACCAAAATTTCAGATGAGAGCTGAGCACCAGGCAATGCTCCTGAGAGCCAGTGCTGATGAAGATAAAACCTTTGTAGTTAGGTAGATGTGTGAGAATTTGATTCCTTCTTTGATGCTTTACTGGGTCTTTTTTCTACCATACATTTAGAAAACTCATTTTTGTAACTTGTAGAGACTGAGACAATAGGGCTTATTGTGCACACAGAATTCCAGTCTGTACCAGATCAGAATCATATGGATCATTAATCGGGAATATGGAAAAAAGTTTCCTTGGCACTGTAACAAAACACCTATTTGAAAAGTCAGAGTCAATCTGTCAGCATGGCTACATGATGTCACACAAATTGACTTCGTTTTGAAAAGTGAATCAGCCATTTGTTCTGAATTTAGATAGGTAGGGTGGTGATTGCCAATTGAATTTTTAGTTGAAATCACTGAATGCCTTACACATATTAGCCTATAAAATATTTATCTAGCAAAATTTAGTAAGTCACCTATAAGCACATTTATTTTTTCAACATAGTTTATTAATCTAATTTCATAGTCTAATTATAAATATTGTACAACTACTCAAGTAATATAGAAGTGTAAAAATATACTAAATTTCTATTGAACTCTAATTGATCATAATTCTGTACTTTTTCCCAAAGAAATTTATTGTCAACAATTTAATATAAATTCTGTTACTAAAATGCCTTTTCATATTTATAAACTCTATTATAACATATTACTTTATAACCATTTTATTTAAAAATGTATTTTTTGTCTTTTCATTTCACTACATTACATACATACATTATATTCACTTCATTCTATTTCTCCTTTATTGGATGCATAGTGTTATGTTTTAAAATGTGGTATACCACAACTTATTTAATAATTTGTTTTTCAATGGGTACTTTAATTTTAATTTTTTACCATTACAAAAAATGAAAAGTTGAAAACCTGGAACATAAATATGTAGCTGCATACTTTTGTAAAGTAAATTTCCAGGAATGAGATTGCTAAGTCAAAATAAATATTCATACTAAATTGTGTAAGATACTTCCAAATTGTTCAACAAAATGTATATAATACACATTTATCTTCCTGTAAAGAGTACATTGAAAAATCTACATTTTACCATTTTAAAGTTGTCAATCTCATTTTTTAAATATTTTTACTCAATAGGCGATATGATGATGTAAAATTATTGTTGATTTTTCTTCTCTTCACTGTTTAATAAAAATTTTATCCTAAAGTATCACATGTGAAAGGATGGAATAGTTCAGTATTTACTTGACCACTGGGCCCATAGGAGGAAATGGGGATCATCTCGTTAAAAATAAGTGCTGCCTGCGAGGGACACATGTAAAAGAACAATGACATAAATATTTAATTCAGGAGTAGGTAATCCTTGGGGCACAAGGTATGATTTTCCAAAGAGGTGGCATGTATATCATTAAAATTTTCGGAATAAATATAAAGTGAGATGAGGATAGCAATGAACCTAGAAAGTAATATTTTGGAAAATACTGAACATGAGGAAGAATGCCTTAATGTGTGAAAAAATTCTTGTCATTGAGCTATAAGGAATTCCCAAAGATCTTTCTTCCTTCACAAATGAGATATAAAAGTCATATTGTTAAATAAGTACCAGGGTGGATTAATGGATTTAATGAAGGGGTGAAAAATGGGCAGGCAGGAAAAATACAAAAAGATCCAGAGATAGAAACTAATATACACATTCTTAAAAGTAGGATTGCTTATAATTATAAATTTGGTGATTAGACTTGATATGTAATAGGAAGTTCTCATTAGTAGCTTCCTTTTTTTCTTTAAGAGTAAATGAAAGTTGTAATTATATGTTACCTTTACTGATCATTTGGGCTTACTCTGTTTTTTTAGGGTTCACATAAAAATCAGCAACGTTTAGAAATACCTTTATCTCTTGCCGCTTCTTCTCATCTCCAGGAGGCAGTCTTCCTTGGCCTCCCAATCTAGCTTCAGATGCACCTTTACTAAGTTCCCATGGAATTATAACATTTAGCATGCTTCATTATAAGTCTAGATTTTTTACTGTATTTTGTCATCTATTCTTACTCTTTTTTTAGCATTTTAAAATTAAGATATATTTCACAAAACACAAAATTTACTCTTGTAAAAAAATTAGGGTTTTTAGTACATATACTATATTGCGCAAGCGCTACCTGATTCCAGAAAATTTTCATCACCCCATGGCTATTAGCAGTTGGTTCCAGTTCCCCACTTGGCTCCTGATCCTCTGGCAATTACTAGTCTATTTTCTGTATATATAGATTTGCCTATTCTGGACATTTTATACAATTGGAATCATATAGAATACAGCATTTTGTGTCTGGCTTCTGTCACTTAGCATAATATTTCCAAGATTTACTAATGTTATAGCATGTAACAGTACTTTATTCTTTGATTCGATTGCATGGATCTACCATTTTTTAAAATGCATTACATTCATTAGCTGATAGAAATCTGTTTATTTTTTCCACTCTGTGGCTTTTTGAATTATGCTGCTATGAGCATACATGTACAAGTTTTTGTTTGAACATATGTTTTTAATTCTCTAAGTAAATACCAAAATTTGAATTGCTGGGTCAAATAGGAATTCTATGTTTAATATTTTGAGGAACCATCAAACTGTTTGTTTACAGTGGCTGCACCATTTTTCATTCCTGCCAGCAATATACAAGGGTTCCAATTTCACTACATTCTCAACAAAACTTATTTTCCTTTTATTGTTTTTCGTGTAACCATGCTAGTAGGTGTAATATGTCTCATTGTGATTTTGATTTCCCTAATGTTCAATATCGAATATCTTTTCATGTGCTTATTGGCCATTTGAATACCTTCTTTGAGAAATGTGTATTCAAATCTTTTGCCCATTAAAAAATTGTATTTGTTTTTTATTTTTTAGTTGTAAGAGCTATTTTTTCCTGCATACTAGGCCCTTGTCAGATATGTTTGCAACTATTTTCTCTTATTAGGGTTTCTTTTCACCCTCTTGATAGCATCCTTCAATATATAAAATATTTCCATTGCTATGAAGTCTTTGATTGCTTGTGCTTTGGTATATATCTAAAAAATTGTTGCTTAATCCAACATCTCACAAATTTCCACCTAGATTTTCTTCTAAGAGTGTTGTAGTTTTAGCTCTTATGTTTATGTATTTTACCATTTTGAGTTGATTTTGTTATGGTGTGAGGTTGGGGTCTAAATTCATCATTGCAGGTGATATCCATTTGTTAAAAGATTATTATTTTCCCATTAAGTGGTTGTGGCACCCTTATCAAAAATGAGCTGACCATAAACTTGTGTATTTGTTTCTGGACTTTCAATTCTACCCCACTAGTGTATGTATCTATCCTTACACCAGTGTGTTGATTACTGTAGCTATGTCTTATGTTTAGCAATTAGGAAATGTGAGTTTAAATTTGTTCTTCTTTTTCAATATTTTTTTGTTCTTCTGTGACCCTTGAAATTTTATATGATTTTTAGGATTAGCTTCTACATTTCTGAAAAAAAAAAGTTGCATTTTTGACAGGGATTTTTTGAATCTATATAGATTCAAAAATCTATATAGATTCCAAAAATGGCAATAAGGAATATTGCCATTTTAAGATCCAAGTGCAGGAACATGGGATGTTTTTCCATTTATTTAGATCTTGCTTCATTCCTTTCAACAGTACTTTATAGTTTGTTGTGTACACGTACTTCTTTGGTTGAATTTACTCCTAAGTATTTTATTCATATGACTGCTGCTTTAAATGGAATTATTTTGTAAAATTTTATCTTTGGATTGTTTGTTGCTAGTGTATAAAATGCAACTTTTAAAATACTAATCTTGCATTCTGAACTCACTTATTAGCTCTGTGTGTGTGTGTATGTATTCTTTAAAGTTTGGTGTATGTAACACTATGTGATCTGTAAATAGAGATACTTTCACTTCTATCTGGATAACTTCTATTTCTATTTCTATTTCTTCCCTAATAGCCTTAGCTAGAAAATCCAGTACTATGTTTTCACAGAAGTAGTGAAAGTGAACATCCTTGTCTTGTTCCTAATCTTTAGGCAAGAACTTTCAGTTTTTCAGCATTAAGTATGACATTAGCTGTGAGTACTTAATAAGTGCCACTTACCTTTTAAGAAAGTTCCATTCTATTCATAATTTTTGAGTGTTTTAAGTGTAAAATGATGTTTGATTTTGTCAAATGCTTTTTTGTATCTATTGAACTGACCATGTGAGTTTTTCGCCTTTGTCATATTTATATTGTGTATTATACTGATTAATTTTCATATGTTGAATCAACCTTGCATTCTTAGGATAAATCCTATTTAGCTATAATGTACAATACTCTTGGCATGCTACTGGAGTGAGTTTGACTGTATTTTATTGAGGATTTTGCATTCATATTTATAAGTGATAATGGCTTGTAATTTTCTTGGGATGTATTTGACTGGTATCAAGTTAATAGTGGTAAAAGTGGTGTCTCAGAACGAATTAGAAAGTGTTTCCTCCCCTTTTTTGGGATGAGATTGAGAAGTAGTGGTATTAATTACTTAACTATTTGGTAAAATTCACCAGTGAAGCCATGTAGTCCTAAATTATTCTTTATTTAAAGTTTTTGATTACCAACTCAATTTCTTTATTTCTTATGGATCTACTTAGATTTTCTATTTTGTTTTGAGTCAATTTTAGTATTATGTGTGTTTATAGAAATTTGTCCATTTCCTCTGCATTATCTAAATCTTTAGCTTCTGCAGAGCTTGAAGGTCGGCAGGAGATGACAACTTATCACTTTATCAGGTCTTTCCTGAGCATGCAAACAGCCCTGAACACACATATGGCTTTCTAGATTCCCAGGAATATGATGGAGATTTTTGGCAGGTTTTAGAGGCATATCATTACCAGCTTTGCCTGACAAGCATTTTGGTTATTCTATTTTATTTACCCCAACAATCATCTATTGCCTCAGGCAGCAGTATCTAAGACATTAATGAGCCTGTAAATATTCTTGACAAATGCCTTTTCCTTGTACCCTAGAATCAGCTTCAGCACTGGAATAGTTCTGAGTTCAGTAAAATAAAGACAAGCATTTTAAGATGTTCTTCCAAAGAGACACCAGCCAGATCAGAACAAATAATTAATTAAAATTCTTTGTACATGAGGTCCGTTGGGGAGTGGAGTTTGGATTCCTCTTGTACGGAAAATATGGGTTGTTCTTTTAATGACTACTGCTGAAGTGGAAAATGGGAGGTGGAACTAGGGTAAATCCATAAAGTTTACAGCTCCTATCAAGAATCTCCCATTTTTCTCAAATGAACATTCTCTTGGCTGCTGCAAACTTTCAGTTAATTTCCAGAGTTCTGTTGATTCGGATAGATTTTGCCCATTTTCAAATTATACTTTTAAAGTGCTGGAGTTTGACGTTCTTAATTCTGCCATATTTGCTGATGCCATTCCTTATTCAATTTTGAAGTCCTGGCAACTTGCTCAGTATCTGAGACAATAAATGATGGTTGACAGAGAACACTTCAACATATGAATGAACTTCAGGTTGTGCAATCCAGATTAAAAAATAGCTCTTCATTATATGTAATTATAGGCAAAATAATGTTTCAGTGAATTAGGATGGTTAATAACATTATTTACCCCCAGTATTTTAACTCCTAAAATAATAATTCTCATGAGGGTGACACATTATCTAGGCTGCCATTATGTATTGCTCTCACATTGGCTATTAGAAAACACAACCAGTTATATAGCTAAGTTTGTGTTCATAAATATTTCTAAAGTCTATTTATACGTAGCATGAGGTCAACCTAATAGGAAACACAAGAAAACATGGTCAATTATTGAATGCTGAAAAAAGGCTTAACTGCATACTTCAGCAGAAAAAAATAACTATTATCATGAAACATATACTTTTTAAAATACTCTAATAAGAGTTTGAAAAGAAAGTTTAGAGGTAGTAAATATAATACCAAGAATATTCTGTTTTATATTTCAAATTACCATCATGCTATGCAATTGAGAACATTGGTGAAGAAACTCTTGGGAGCTCTACAAACATCCTAAAGTAAATCTATTTGTTATTTGCCAATCTTCATAAATTTTAAACTAATATTTGGATTAAATATTTATTTATTTGTTTTTTACTAGGAAAGAGGAACAACTTAATATCACAGAGGCCCTTGTCAATCCCAATAATATCAACTGACAGTTTTTTGGTACCAGGCAAGACATTTCATTTTTGACCCTAAACTACTTTATGTTTAATATGAGGATAGAGGATTAATCTGATTGCTCTAAACATTGAATGTGATCAAGTATGGAAAAACCACTAGCACATTGCCTGACCTAGAGTTGACACACAATCAACTGGATTTTCATTTTCAAACTAGGACCATATTTATCATTTTTAGATTTGTTGTATGTGAATTTTCTGATTTAGATTAATTTTTAAAATATATAATAAATAATATTTAGCAATTTTATTTTTGTGCATGTTTCCCTGAAAGATGGATAAAATGTGACTTCCATAAATGACATAGAAAGAAAGAAGGCATTTTCCAAGAAGGAAAAAAAAAAGGGTAGCTAAATATTCAAATGCAATTGTGATTAGCATCTGGACACCATGCCTGAATAAAAATAATTTTAATAAATATATTTGGATTACTATAACACACAAGTATTTGGAATATGATTTTTCCAATGTTTTATATATAATAAAAGTCTGCAAGTAAAAATAAATAACCACGAAATAAAAATAGCACCAAAAACATGGAAGAGGTCTGATTTTAATTATAAACATTGTAAACTTTTGTGTAAACTTTTTGTGAGCGAATTTAACCATATTTACTATTTGTTTGAAAATTCCTCTTTTCCTAACAACAGAAGACTTCATGCTCTTAAATCAAAGCATAAAATCATTATTCTATCATTTCAACAAAAATTGATGTAGGACCTTTCATTGTTTTTCACTGTGCAATGGGTAAGCTCCTCCTATTATCATAATTAATCCTGTGATTTGCTATGTTCAAAGGCTTAAATCACTGAAATGTAATTTCCACCATCACAAATAGTGGCCTAGAATTTATGATCAAGGAAATAGATGATATGCATAAATAGAATGCTACTATGCATCCCGGAATCCACTGTATATCATTATACTTATACTCTGTCTTACTGGCAGTCTTGGGCAAGCCCAAGTACACCTTTATTAACAAGTCAATAAGGGAAATAGCTCTGTGTTAAGCTTTTGTATTGATCTAATATGGTTCACACTGGCATGCCAAAAAGGTCCGCATTTCAAAACAAGCTCTTTCTTAACTGTCTCTGATGTTGGGAGTCTCATGTGTAAAGTAATAGAAACATTTCTGGTTTTAGCAATGTGAAGGTCACACCTGCCAAAATGAAGAAGCAGTATCTTGTTTTATGCATATGAGAGCCAGAAGCAGGAAGGCATGGCCAGCATCATGACTAACTCAGTGCTGTGTCTGGTAGAGCCACCTGTTTCCTTCTGGATTCCTTGCATCTTGGGTGCTCTTTTAATGTGTACTACATGTCCTTCTTATGTTCCAATTTTGCTGCTAGCTAATTCGTGACAACTTCTTAAACTATAATTGAGGAGGTAGCTGATAGAAATTAGATGATGAAATGAAAGTGAGTAAAACAAATTACACTCATGTCTTTTATATAGCAACAGTTAAATAAATTAAGTCAACTACTAAAAAAAAAAAAAAGGAAATTATGAAATGCATAGCTAGTTGCATTTATAGTTCTAAAAAAGAGAAATTCTCTCAGAGTTTCTACTAGCTCCGAAGTAAACTGAATTGATCTTACTCCATATAGTGAGTCCTATGGGTATCTCCAGCCTCGTCTTAGATAATGGCAGCTCTGTTTCCCTATTAAAATGGAAGAATCTGAAGTGACATTTATGCTTGTTTATTAACTAACTGCTGTAACAGAAACTCATTCATATAAAAGCGTTTATCAAATAAACTTTATTAGCTTTCAGCATAGTTGAGAATAAAAACCATGACATTTGAGACAGTATTAGGTAACTGATTAGGGAACCTCATGAGAGATTATATGATAAGGGAAAGAGGACTTGTTAGTTTTGTGGGGGAGAGAGTGGCCTGAAGTTGGTGGTATAATCCATTGACTATACAATAAGCCTAAACAACTGCCCCTGAATATAAATCCAATTTTTAAAAGTGTGAAGTGGTACCGAAGAATAAACCATAGCCTATCTTTCAAGTGATTTATTTATTTATTTTAAAAATCTGGCTGCTTTGGTTGGTTTTTCAAGAATAGAAGGACATGTATATCACTTTCTCCAGATTTAGAGTACCTCCCTTCTTGATTACATGTTTGCTTCGTAATCCTTTCCTCAAGAATGTCTGCTATTCTACCCTTAGAAACTTCCTGAATATTAATCCAAACCTCTCCTTTCTAGGTTTTTTCAAAAAATTGCCAGAAGAGTTGTAATATTTGTGTTATTATTTTACTACCCTAGCATTTCATAAATTGTGTTTATGGTTCAACATTTCTTATCTGTATCTTTTTTACTATTTCAATCCCTAGTTGCAAAGTTGGGAGGCATTCTCTTTTTTTAAGTACAGATATTATAATATCAGCAAAATATTATCATTTCCATGGTGAGTCACAATGCCTCTAGGAATTCAGCAATTATAGTAAGTGGGTGAAGGAGGTCAGATGCTGGTTGTGGTGATTTCAGAGCTGGCACCTTATCTAAAGAAGCAAAACTACAGATAATTTACAATGACACAGAAAGGTTTAACCAGTACTGCTGTATCTGCAGGGATAGAAACAGAACCAATAGGAGCTACCTCTCTATCTATCTATCATCTAGCTATCTTCCTGTCTATCTATCTGTCTATCTACCATCTATTTATCTATTATCTATCTATCTATCTATCTATCTATCTATCTATCTATCTATCCATGTATCTATCTATCTATCTATCTATCTATCTATCTATCTATCTATCCGTCATCAAAGGGAAAGGGAGATATTTATTGCAAGGAATTGACTTATGTAATCATGGGGATCTACTTAGGTAAATCTGAAATTCATAGGGTAGTCCATCAAAGGGGAAGACTGGAACTCTCCTGGAGAAGCTAATGCTTCAGTCTTGAAACAGAATTTCCTCTTGCTCAGGAAAACCTCAGTTCTGCTCTTAATTTATTTCAACTGATTGAGCCAGTTTCTCCCAGATTATTGGGAATATTCTCCCTTACTTAAACTTAAATGACTGTGGATCCTAATGAAATTTACCAAATATTTTCATAGCAACACCTAGGTTAGTGTTGGATTAATAGGCTAAACATTTCACAACAATATTTAAAAATCAGATGATTTGACATTTTAAAGTCAAGATTTTCAGTTTTTCTTGGAAAAGCAGATTTGGCAACTATGATGGTCAATTTTATGTTTCAGTTTCAAACAAAAGAACACAAATTATTTTCCATTCAAATATGATGACTAACTATCTTGGTTTGCCCAGGACTGAACTTGTCCTGGGTGAAACGAAATGGTTGATCTCCCTACATTCAAACAAAACATATCTCTTTCTAGAGTGTGCCCATGAAGTTAAGGCCATCCTGAATTTCCATGAGACAAAGAGGTGCCTGTGGAACTAAATAAGCTTGAACAGAGATTATCAGTCTTATGCATATGTTGCATAAGACTTACTTTAACATATGTTGGGGATAAAACATTTTATCATCAATAACATTCCTGTTAGAATAATGGTATTGGTTAAGGTGGGCAGGGGATGAAGTTTCGGAGAATGAAAGATTCCTTAGTGAAATGTTTATCAGAAAATTCATGGAGGCACAGTTGGGGGAAAGCTTTCACTTAAGTCTAACATCTATTTCTCTTTCAGCAGGACAGGCCACCAAGTATGCTATAGGTATACATGGGTCTCCTGTCTTAGAAAATTATTAAATTCATCATTAAAGAAAGTTAAATCTAACATGAGAACTAAAGGATTGGGGCAAATTTCTACATGTAAAAACTCAGAGGGCAAGTGAAGACAACAGGAAATATAATCTAGTTGGATAATATATATCTTCAACACTGCTCATATTAAATATAACAGGGATTTATTGGTTGGGTATCACAACATCTTAGGATGTAGGCTGATAACACAGGATTAAGCTCAGTTTAATAAAATCAATTCTATTAGAGGATACCAAAAAAATATGTTTTTACAAGATTCTTTCATGATTTGAGCGCTTTCTACTTACAGTCAAGTTTTATTTATTAAAAAATGAGGCATTTAAGCTGAACACATTCTTCAATAAAAGGCTACCTTACCTTATTTCTGGAAGTGGATATACTACCAGCTGTGTGGCCACAGCTGACTCATTCAACATTCCTTAGGTTCAGCTTCTTTGACTTTAAAATAATTTTGGTAACCTGAAACTCACAGCTATGTTTTAATGACTAGATATCATAACATATATGGCGAAATGGGCTATTTCTATTTCTTCTCTTTAGAATAGAAATGTGAACTTCATTCAGCAAAAGTTTTGTTTGTACTTGCCTTATGTATATGTCTATAGAACCAGCATTCTAAGAAATATTTAGAGTAATTGGTTCAATTGTTGATTGACATCACTGTGTTATCTAGTTCGTCTATGAAGTGTGCATAGTCTTAACTCATTTATTTTAGAGTGGTTTCCTGTGTTCTGGTAAAAGCTTTATTTTCAAGACTTCTTTATAAAATAAAAATATAAAGAAAAACCTAGCTGTAAAACAATGTAGCTTTTGAGGTCCTGTAATTGGAATGAGTCCACTTTAAATCCTTTAATGAGGATCCATTGGAGGGCAAGTCTGGTGCCAGCAGCCGCAGTAATTCCAGCTCCAATAGTGTATATTAACATTGCTGCAATTAAAAAGCTCGTAGTTGGATCTTGGGAGCAGGCGTGAGGTCCGCTGCCAGCGGAGTCACTGCCCATCCCCGCCCCTTGACTCTTGGTGCCCCCTCGATGCTCTAACCCCGGATGTACTATTGAAAAACTATTTAACGAATCTCAAATTAATAGATTTCATGTTTAGCACTATTTGACTTATCAATGGTTTTTGCAAAATCAAACAATAATCAAAGATTATAAAATAAAACCCATATCAAAGACACAAATACAAAACTGACAGGAAAATCAGTCTATCAAGCCCTCATGTTCTGGAAATGACCGCTTGAGCACATGAAAGTGGATTTTGTTCTCTTGCTTCTTTATCCTGATTTATAGTTGAACACTTACATTTTAAAAATCCATAATGTAGTTAATTGTGAATTAATGATTATATTGATCATAATTCTTTCTTTGAAGGAGATTTTTATAGACAAATTTATTCACTATAGCTACTTCTAACCACCAATAAATTTAATACCTTCTCATATAAAGTTTTTGTATAACATAATGACCTCACTCTAACTCCATGCCAAACCATTATTCAGTATCACAGTAGACTTTCAACGGGTAACAATACTGTACCATGAAGCCATCTATAAAACATGTTTTCTTGGAGATTTCCTTTCATTTGGTGTTAGAATCAAGACATATGGGATACATTTGGATACAGTTTGCTTTAACAACAAAACTCGTCCGACTTTAACAATCGTTGAAGCCATATATCATTCTTATAATTAAGATTTGTTTATTGTTCCCAGTTGTAATGAATGACTGATACAAATAATTCTCTCTATCTGGTAATAACTAAGTTTTATATCATCACAAGTTAAAGAGTCTCAATTTTAGAATTATATTTTATTACATAAAATACTTTTCAGCAAATTACAATCTTTAGATGGAGATATAATTAATGACATTAGAAGTCAAATCACATGGAATACTGTGTATTATCAAGTAAATTCATCAAAATATAGTTTAATTAGATCATTAATTAGTCCCCCCAAATTACTTAAGAGTTATGAGGTTCTGATATGTGCTTGACAATGCAGATGGGAAGAGATATAAAACATATTTTCTGATCTCAATGCTTTTTCAATTAGATTGAGATAAGCAGGGAAAATTTTTTAAAGAGAACGCATATTCCAAGATCTTTACAAAGTTCCTGAGAACTTAGAGGAAGAGAAAGCTCTGCATATTGTGGTAGAGAGAAGGCACTTCATGAAGAAGCAAGAAACTGAGTTTGTTTCAAGAATGGGTCCAGTTAAGGCAGTGGAGGAATTCTTAAAATGGGGAAATGGTAAGAGCAAAAGGTAAAGGTGTGAAAGCAATATGGCATTCAAGTGACAGCAAAACTGGTTTCCTTCTGAAGTTTGATTCAATTAGAAACAGGCTTTGGAACCTGAAATGACAAATGAAGATTTAACTTAATTTGTTAGACAATAGAGAGCCAGTCATTGATCAGGGAAATACAACAAAGTATTCTTTGATTGATTGTATATTTTTCATGAATTTAGACTATATGAATAATTAAATAGGATGAATTTAAAAGTGGGGATAACAATTAAATGTAGGCATTGGTTTAATAGTACCCTTAATACAACTACAGGGCAGATTTGAATTATAGTTTGAAAAGCTAAGCAATTCTATTATATTATAATGATTAATAATACTTATAAATTGATAAATGAAGTGAATAAACCTGTGTACCAGAGCAATATTATAATTTTTAATATTCAAAACTGTTTTTCAACTATTTAACACCAAAATAGTATATGTAAATATTTATGAATATATAAGATTAAAGATATAAAATTAAATAATTTTTTAAATATATTGTTCTTAAGTAAAAAGTAATGTCTTTCAAGTAAATTAAGAGGAAACAGATACTAAAACTATGTCAAAATGTGTCTTTTATTTTATTTTTTCCAGTCACCAACTAATTCAAAATAAAAATGCTCAAAAGTAACTGCACAGTGGCACCTGCTACAAGTCCCAGATACTTTAGAGGAGGATTGCTGAGGCTGGGAGTTTGAGGCCAGCTTGGGCAACATAGCAAAACCTTATCTCAAAAAAATATATATGCTTGAAGGAAAATTATGCAGATGATGTAATATCTAATTTATTAGCAGGTGGCAAATCGCCAGCCTAAGTAACAATGGATTTCTTAAAAAGTAGTAGATATTTGTCTTTAACATAGATTTCTGTCTTTATCTTTATTATTTTCTTATTTTAAGGTGTGCTTCCTTTAAAAAAAATGATATTTTAAATATGTTCAGATTTCATATTATAAACTTCATTTTATGATAATGTCATATAATTTTTATATTGACATAAGCATGATTATTTATTGTATTAGATTTTCTGTTTTAGTCTGCTTTCATGCTGCTGATAAAGACATACCTGAGACTGGGAAATTAACAAAAGAAAGAGATTTATAGGACTTACATTTCCACATGGCTGTAGAGGCCTCACAATCATGGCAGAAGGCAAGGAGAAGCAAGTCACATCTTACATGGCAGTAGGCAAAAAGAGCTTGTGCAGGGAAACTCCCCCTGTTTAAAACCATCAGATCTCAAGAGACTCATTCATTATCACAAGAACAGCACAGGAAAGACCCACCCCCATAATTCAATCACCTCCCACCAAGTTCCTCCCATGACACACGGGAATTGTGGGAGTTGCAGTTCAAGATGAGATTTGGGTGGGGACACAGCCAAACCCTGTCATTTATATAATGAAGATACACTTCACTTTGCTTATTAAAGCTCCTTGTTTTTACTCAAAATAAGTTTGAGTAAAATAAAAGTAAATAGCAAAATAAGTTTGAGTAAAAGAAAAATAAATGGAATTTTTAAGTCATTTTAAGAAAACAACACAAGCTATGATTATGAAAATGAGTGGAAACATATAAAGCATTGTAATTTCCCACTGTTGCATTCTTGGAAAGCTTTCATAATCCTAGCTACTAAATCTTTTATTCCCCACTAAGATAGGATACAAGCTTTTTAAAAATGCTATAGTAAATATAGTTGTTCTAAGCTTATTCCTTAAAAATATATTTAAAGTTTACATTATGTATTTAATAATTAATAATTTTTAAAAAATGCTTATAGCCATTAAATGTCTTCATTAGTTGTTAATGTTAGGATTTGTATTTTAAATATTAGTATTTATTTTTACTTAAATTGTTTTTGCCTCCTGATATGTTAAGTTGTACACTCTGTTAGGCTGTACTGGGGTAAAAATGACAAGAAAAATAATTTTATTTAATTTTTCATGAGGAAATGAATTCACACAGTTTAAAATGACAGCTTTTTATCCTAAACTCTGTGGTGTTAGGATAACTATATAAATGTATAAACTGATGTTTTAGAAACAAGGGTCTTTTTGTTTGTTTTGCTTTACATTTAATAGTAACCTGTGTCTCAAAGAAAGTGGCAAAATATCACATATTTTGACATACTCTTCTTCACTAAACAGAATGTTGAAGTCAGGGTTAGGATTGACAGTAAATTAATGAGAATTGCCGACATTCTTTATTTAAAGCTCGAATATTCTTGGAGAAAATTTGATTTGTCCTAACAAGATTTGATTAGTATTTTAACAAGATTCCAGCTCAAAATTTCCGAGCCTATCTATCTTCCCTCCTAACTATACTTGGCACAGAAAAATTACAAATGTGAACAAACTAATAAGTAAGAAAAATATTAAAGACAAGTTGTTAGTTTGGGATTCAGATCCTAGAAGCTGAATTGTTTTCAATATTTATGTTCTTTTTATTTTTGTAATCAGTTATCAAAAAGCTTTGTCAAAACTTATGAGGACATATGGAAATATGCTACTTACATTAATCACCAGCTCTTAAAGAAATAAACTGCTTTGCTGCTTTACTAAAACTGTAGTTGGACTGGATGAACTCCACAAATAACTCTAAGTGTATGTAAAAATTCTAAATAAAAATAATAAACTATATTAATTTTACTATACCTCAAGGTAGTAAGATAGGCATTGGCATAGAATACGATGCTTTTCTTTTATGACTGGTAAGTAGTACATGTCATATTGGTGCCTCACTTTTATGTTTTCCTTATATTTCTACATAATGCTAATTTCAAAATTACTCTCTGCTAGTTTTGGTAAAAATTTTACTGGTATATGAATGAAATGTAAAATGTGTTCATGAGATGAGATGGGTTATCAGTAATTTTTGCAGCCTGATAATTTTGATTTCTAATGTATTTTTATTATTTGATGAGGTCAATTCAGCTTACTCTTTGGAAATACAATGTTAAATTCACTTTAGGCTATTTCACATGCAACTGTTTAGGGATCACTTTAAATTTTTGTTTCTAAATGTAAGATGGAAAATATTACAGCCTCTTTGAATGCTGATGGAACAGACTCAGTATGGAGTAAAACTGATGTTTTAGGACAGAGGAGACACCTGCAAGACTGGTATCTTTAAGTAGTATAATTTAAGAGGTTGGCTTTAGTTAGAATGGAAGAATCATTAATGTAATAAGAAGGTAATGGGGAGTAGGTAGTAATTCTATTCTGATTGCTTCTGAGACTAGTTCATGGGCTGAGAGCAAGGAGACAAAAAGGATTAGCAGTTGTAGAGCAAGGAGAGTAAGGATTAGCAGATGTTTTAGGACAGGAGAAAAAAGAAACTGAAATTAAATGTCAGAGAGTCAGAGAAGGAAATGAAGAAGAAAATTTAGTTGATTTGCTAGTAGCTGTGAGAACTAAATTGAAGTTAGACAATCGTGACTTTAAAGTCAATATGGCAGTGTGGAGAAAGAGATTGGCAAGGGAGATAAAGATACATACAAGGATGTAATTTTTAGAAATGGACCATGGGATGTAAGCCATGTCTTGAGTGCTTAAGAACAAAACAAGGTCGGGGCACGGTGGCTCACGCCTGTAATCCCAGCACGTTGGGATGCCGAGGCGGGCGGATCAGGAGGTCAGGAGATCAAGACCATCCTGGCTAACACGGTGAAACCTCATCTCTACCCAAAATACAAAAGAATTAGCTGGGCGTGGTGGCGGCCACCTGTTGTCTCAGCTACGCAGGAGGCTGAAGCAGGAGAATGGCGTGAACCTGGGAGGAGGAGCTTGCAGTGAGCCGACCAGCCTGGGCGACAGAGCGAGACTCCATCTCAAGAAAAGAAAAGAGAGAGAGAGAGAGAGAGAGAGAGAGAGAGAGAGAGAAATGAAACAGGGGTGAGGAACAGTAGTAAATCTCTAGGTTCTGGAAGAGTCAAGGCAATTGTAGCAAAATCTGTCTTATGACCATGGTAGATACGGGAGGAAGGTCATTAGAAGGGAGGAGTCAAGAAATGTTGATAGAATCACTTCCATATATAGAGAAATCATCAAGCACGTGTATAGGGCTGATTAAGACAGGAAATAATTGTTGATACAAAGATCAACAATTAGTGGGGGCTTTTCAGGAGAATTGCAGGCTCTGAGGGTCCCTGCTTCAGTTACATTCCAATGACAAAGGTCAGGTTGTGGCAGGGGAGCAGCACTGAGAACATAAATATCTACATAGAACCACTAAAATTAGAATGAATTATTAATAAATGCATAAGTATCAGTGTATAGATTGATCCATATTCTAATTTTTGCTTTTTAATTTTATTTCACACAAAATTATGTAGAAACCCTTCATTAAATTAGATTTATAATTCTTATGTATTTCTTTCTTTTTGGGCATGGGAGGATAGAGTCTCGCTCCACCGCCCAGGCTGGAGTGCAGTGGTAATCATTGCTCATTGTAACCTTGAACTCCTGGGCTCAAGTGATTTTCCTGCGGCTCAGCCTTTCAAGTAGTTGGGAACTTGGACTGCAGGAGTATGCCACCACACCAGGTTAATTTTTGTATTTTTTCCTTTTAGAGATAGGGTCTCACTATGTTGCCCAGGCTGGTCTTAAATCCCTGGGCTCTTGGCCTCCCACAGTGCTGGAATTACAGGCATGTAATTACATGTAAATGTAAATTGAAAATCAATGCTGTAAAATGATGAGTAGATAAAGTATGACAAGAAGTACAAGAGTACTTTCTCCCCTGCTGCCATGTAATACATGCCTGCTTCTCCTTCCACCACAATTTTAAGTTTCCTGAGGCCTCCCTAGCCATGAGGACCTGTAAGTCAAGTAAAACTCTTTTCTTTATTAATTACCCTGTCTCGGGTAATATCTTTATAATAAAGCAATGTGAGAATGAGCTAATACAATGAACAATATTGACATAGAATGGAGAAATGTGACTCCTGTTCTAATTTAAATTTACTACACTAAATTATCTGAACATCTCAACTAAAGTGTCTAGGGCACATTTTTGAGGGATGACGATTAAATGGGATCCTTCAAAATATGAAAGATAATCTATGATCAATTTTTATGACAGTATCTTAAGTTTTTATAGCACTTTACAATACTGAACAGTTTGCAGAACTTAAATTGTTTCCTAGTTATTATAGTACCCCTAGACTCTGAGAGTTCTACTAGATCCAGAGATATTGTTATCTATTGGATTCATTGACCTTCTTGTACTTGTGAAACATAAATTCCATGCAAGTCTAGTAGAATATATTTTGCTCTAAGAGGCTAAAGATAAACATGTGTTCAAAAGAATACAAATAATTTTGAGAACATTTAATATGATAGGAAAAAACTCTACATTTCAAAATTAGAGCTTTTTTGTTCAGTTTGATTTTTCTTTTCCAAATTCCAACCAGGTGGCTCCAATGGCACGTCCAAGCTCTGTGAGTGCTGTTTAGTCCTCACTAAGGGCACTGAAACACAATAAACCACGTTAGAAAAATGTGTAATTACCATTTATTGATGCAAGACTGTTTGGCTAGGGCACACCCAAGAAGAGAAGCCATAATACAGTTACCACTGTCTATTGACAAGGAAAAGGTTTTTGTTTCTATTTTTAATGTGATGTTTTATTTCGTTTGACTTTTTCTTTATCTTTTTAAATTGTGTTCTGTTTGTTTTAAAGAAGAGCTCTATTTTTTTCTAAGCATTTTTAAAATGTCAGTTAAAATTCACTAAATTAATGCTAGGATATTTGTTGAATTAACTATTTTTAAGCTGATGCCAGAAGATACTGATACCAGAGGATACTAATGCAGTCTAACCTGCTCTTTGTACCATACCTACTCCCACCCCAAACATGCACACCACATATGCACATCTGGTTGTGTCTCATTTACCAATCTTTGCTACTTGTTTATATCTTTTAACTTGCAAACCTATGAGGAAGAGATAATTCATTTATATCTATAAAGAACAACATTTGTAGTCAGTACTCAGATGTGCTTTTAAATATTTTAGATTATTTTGGAAGCCAGCCATGAGAAATTAGGATATGATGTAAGACACCCCACAGGTTGGTTAAGTACCAAGTCTTTAGGATACTAAGAGTTGGTCTGTAAGCCCTTCAGTGTTGTTCAAAGGCATAAACATCAAGAGCCAGAAAAGAATGATTTAATTGAACATGAGGGAGAGAACAGCAGATTTAATTAATCCCATTGTTCTTCTGCGTGGTATTGGTCACAGCAGACACAGGCCAAATGCATATTTGCAGTGATTCCAATATAAAAGTTCTTTTACTCAAGTTTTTCTTCCTCCATTCCTTGGAAACATTAAATTATAAGTAAAAATGAAATGTTGGAGTAAATATTATGAAGTGTGCAAGTACAGTAAACTCTGAGTTTTTTGATCATCAAGAAAGGAAATCAAATACCATAACCACAGGTAATAGCTGGAGTTTATAAATGACAACAAACTAATTGTGAGATTTTACACATATATGACATAAGAGAGTCTAAAGAATAAATTAAAGCAGAATATGAGATAAAAAGAAAAATCATAAAATAAACTCTGGACTTTGATTATTGGTATATAAAAGAAAAGTCGACAAAAAAAAAATATCTGTTTTAAACCCATTACTTAAGAGACTCAAATGGATTACCCTTCTCAGGCCTGAAACCTGCATTTTAGGAAGTTGTCACTATTCAGCATTTGTGCTTTGGCTAAATAATTGAACAATCATAGTAGTGAACTGGGGAAAAAAAATATCAACATGCTCTAGTCATATTATATTAAAATATTCAGTTTATAATCACTAGTATAAATTAAATAACTATTACAATAACCATACTTATACAACAAAACAAATTGTATATATGGACATATATGCACTTTTAGCGTTTTAAGGCTCACATGAATTCTTAGTTCCACCATGTGTTTTTACAGATGAGGAGCTGAAAGAAATACTCTTGTACTTCTTGTCATACTTTATCTACTCATCATTTTACAGCATTGATTTTCAATTTGTCCTGGCTTTACAGTCCAGGGTGTGAAGAATATCTTTTACACTGCCTTGAATTTATTTCATCCTGCTTTGTTTTTTGTGGAATTTAATCAAAATTTATGTAAGGCTTCTGCTGTTTCTATTTTCTGGTTCTGACTTGAGATTTGGATATTAGAGTTTTACATGAACCATAAAGGTATAAATTGTTGTGTGAAGCCTTTAATCATATTAACTATCTTATTCATCAAAGTCCTGACAAACTCACCATATTGCTTAAAATTTAGCATACTACTTCTTTTTGGTTTAAGAAATTGAAAATTAACTAGTTAGTGGTAACTCTCTTGTCTAGTAAAGAATAACAATCTACGATCAGAGGCTGGGTGCAGTGACTCACGCCTGCAATCCCAACACCTTGGGAGGCCAAAGTGGGCAGATCACTTGAGCCCAGGAGTTTGAGACCAGCCTGGGCAGCATGGCAAAACCCCATCTATATATATATATAAAAAAAACTACAAAAATTACATTAGCCGGCATAGTGGTGACTGCGTGTAGTCCCAGTCTTGGGAGGCTGAGGTGGAAGGATGACTTGAGCCTGTGAGGCGGAGGTTACAGTGAGCCAAGACTGCCTACCGCACTTCAGCCTAGGTGAGAGAGCCAGACCTTGTTAAAATAAAATAAAATAAAATAAAATAAGCAAAAAAGAAGGAAAAGAAAATAAAATTGTGTTTCTGTTACGACTTCCCAAATACTTCCACAGCTTTGCCCATCCACAAGTGGTCTCACCAGTCTATCACAAACCTAATTCTCATTGTCATGCTTATTAACTGTTGAAGCTTAATGTCAGAAGGTACTACAGACTCCGTTTCATTAATGAGCAATGCCCCTGACATTCCAAATCTCTAACTGGTTTACAGAGGTGCTCCTATCTAGACTGCAACTGTTTGCCACCACCGTGTCCTGGATTTTGTTTCTTTAAGATCAACACTTGACCTCTGAGCTAGGAGGAGTCCTTCATAACGTTACATATACTACATCTTAAAACATTCCCATCAGATTGAGGTTGATATGTTAAACTCTCATCTTTCCTATTTATGTCTCCTACCAATTCTCACTGTTATTTTTCTCAGTAAGCTTTTGTTTTATAAACATACTGTCTTCCTCTAAGCATATCATCAAAAATTAGCTGGGTGTGATGGCTCAGGCCTGTAGTCCTAGCTTCTATGTTTCAAGTTCCTGAGACAAGGTCACCGTGTTAAAATGTAACATGGATTAGTATAATTGTAAATAAGATTTTATGAACAAGTGCTTTGTGATCTCTCCACAGAGATGGAATGGACCACCTCCCAGTTAACAGATCCAATGCGGAGACTGATGATGGGACACGTGACAAGAGAATTTTAAAGGTTTATTACTCACACAAGGGCCTTCTGGGGAGAGCAGGTTAAGTGCCAACCAATGTGGAATGGCAAGAACAGGGAGTAGAGAATATATTGGGCCTTTACGGTAGCTAGAGGCTGGAGCTGGAGAAGGGATTCATGCAGCCTTAGGGACACAGGATCAAACTTACCACCAGGGCCAACAGCTCAGGAGCAACACTGGTTTTTCTTCAATAAAAAAAAAGTACCAGATGTATGGTGATGGGGAAGGAAAGGGTAGAAGCCTAAATGCTAAGTGCTGTCATAAATGGCTCAACAATCAAACAAAAATCAAATTAGCCCATTGCAGTGGCTCACACCTGTAGTCCCAGCTACTGGGGAGGCTAAGGTGGGAAGAACACGTGAGCCTAGGAGTTCAAGGCTTCAGTGAACCATGATTGCACCACTGCACTCCAGCCTGAGTGACAGAGACCCTATCTCTAACAAACAAACAAACACACACACACACACAAAAGAAAACAGGAAAACCACCACCAAGTGGAGTTGTACTATTTTATCAATATTGGAAAAAGACATGTGTATGTATGTCTACTCTCTCTCTATATGTTTATATATATATTACATATATGTCTTAACTAAGTGAAGTCAAACGTGCATAGAAAAAGCTCTTAATTATGCCTTTTCTGATAAAACACTTCACCAAACATTCGTGTTTCTGAATTCCATCATATTATGAGAATATTCATTAAAATTTGGCCCTGATATACATTAAATAAGTGGATTATGCTATATATACTGGCTTACTGAGTCAATTTATAAAATAACTATATAAGAGAATTAAGCATAAATTCTAAATAGGTTTAATAATTAGAATTGATTATGCAGAATTGTTGGTGCGTTCCTTTCTCTAATTCAGGGCAATAGGATAGAAGGCCCAGAGAGGTCATGGACAATTTCCCAAGATCTGTAATGTGAAAACACCTGTCTTCTGGAATATGGAACACAATCTACAATAATTACTCCCAGGGGACTGACTACACAAGTGGACTTTGTGCCCTTGAGTAACTGAAGAGGCTCCTTCTGATAGAGGTCCTCGATATTCTTCACTCTGCTATGGAATTTGCTTTATGCAAGTTGCAAGCAGGTGAAAATTATAGTTTTCCAAAGTTGTTCAACAATTATAGATACATTACTTATATAAATGTAGCTCATTAACAGAAACTAAAACTTTATTTTTAATACTGTGATTCAAATATTTGAAAAAAGTGTTTAAAACTGCATATTTAATTTTTATTGACATCTAGCACCTAGATCTTGTTTTCTTTTTTTTTAACTTTCATTTTAAATTCAGGAGTACACATGCAAGTTTGCTATATAGGTAAACTCGTGTCATGAGGTTTGTAATACAGATTATTTCTGTCACCCAGGTATTAAGCATAGTCCCCATTAGTTATTTTTCCTCATTGTCTCCCTCCTTCTACCCTCCACCCTCTGAAAGGCTCCCGTGCCTGTTGTTCTCCTCCATGTGCCCATGTGTTCTCATTATTTAGCCCCCACTTATAATTGAGAACATGCAGTATTTTGTTTTCTGGTCCTGTATTAGTTTGCTAAGGATAATAGCGTCCAGTTCCATCCACGTTCCTGCAAAGGACATGATCTATTTCTCTTTTAGGGCCGCATAGGATTCCATGATTTATATGTATCACATTTTCTTTTTCCAGTCTAGCATTTCTGGGCATTTCTGTTGATTCCATGTCTTTGCTATTGTGAATAGTGCTGCAGTGAACATATGTGTGCGTGTGTCTTCATGACAGAATGATTTATATTTCTTTGGGTATATACCCAGTAATGGGATTTCTGGGTTAAATGATAGTTCTCTTTTGGGATAACTGGCTAGCCATGTGGAAGATTGAAACTGGACCCCTTCCTTATACTGCAGAGAAAAATCAACTCAAGGTGGATCAAAGACTGAAATATAAAATGTAAAACTATAGAAAACACAGAAGACAACCTAGGCAATACCATTCTGGACATAGGAACA
The DNA here is from genome assembly GCF_003255815.1 of Theropithecus gelada. Classification (NCBI taxonomy): domain Eukaryota; kingdom Metazoa; phylum Chordata; class Mammalia; order Primates; family Cercopithecidae; genus Theropithecus; species Theropithecus gelada. The sequence goes on along the minus strand of NC_037670.1, from coordinate 122,787,532 downwards.
GACAAAGATTTCATGACAAAGATGCCAAAAGCAATTGCAATAGAAGAAAAAATGGACAAATGGGATCTAATCAAACTAAAGAGCTTCTGCACAGCAAAAGAAACAATCAACAGAGTAAACAACCTAGAGAATGAAAGAAAACTTTTGCAAACTTTGCATCTGACAAAGGTCTATTGTCCAGCATCCATAAGGAGCTTAAATCTATAAGAAAAAAAACAAACAACCTCATTAAAAATGGGAAAAGGACATGAACAGACACTTCTTAAAAGAAGACATACTTGGAGCCAACAATCATATGAGAAAATGCTCAATATCACTGATTGGTAGAGAAATGCAAATCAAAACCATAATGAGATACCATCTCACATCAGTCAGAATAGCAATTATTCAAAGTCAAAAAATAACAGATGCTGGCGAGGTTGCAGAGAAAAGGGAACACTTATACACAGTTGGTGGGAATGTAAATTAGTTCAACCATTGTGGTTGTGGCAATTCCTCAAAGTCCTAGGTCTTGGTTTCTAATGTCATTCTTCAATAAAAGGAACCAGGGCTTTTCTAAGAAATGATTGAATCTAGGACCGGTACAGGAAATATATGAGATAAGTCTGGGACATCTTATAGTCCCAGGAACTAAGAAAGTGCTCACAAAAATAATATTAAAAAACCCATAATGATAGGGTATATTAAAGAGCTATGATAGCCAACCAAAAGAACTCCCGATGGCCAAAGAAAGAAAATGAAAGGAAGATAAATAAGGTAGTATTGGATTATAATCCAAAGTGTAAAATAAGTATGCACAAATACATACTAATACAAGTAAATTAATTAATTAAATAGAGGAGAACAGACAAATCTCTCATGCAAAAGAATTCCAAATAGCTTATCTAGCTGCTCTACTTTTAATGAGGGGGAACATAATTCCCCTCTCCTTAAATATGGACTGCATATGGTGGCTTTCACCTACCATACAGTATAGAAAATGAGAAAACAAAAGAGTAACTTAAAGTGGAGAAACTGCACGAATACTACATCAAGCTATGTCATCAAGGTTCAAAACTGATAAGTGGTAAGTCATCCTCATAGTATGTATCTTTGTTATGATGTCATGAGAATGGTGCTTTGCCTCTGTGACCTTTCCCTCCGAAACAAATTATTTCTGTGTAATCCAGAGAAACCGTCAGCTAGATCCAAGTTATAGAACACTCCACAAAGTACCTGACCAGTAATCCCCCAGACTCTTAAGGTCACTGAAAACAAAGAGAGTCCAAGAATATATCACAGCCTAAAAAGACGTGACTTGTAAACCTAATGAAGCATACTGGATAAGATTTTGGAACCCCAAAAGAAACTGTAGGAAAAAAAAAACTGAGGAAATCTAAAGTAGAGGCTTTAGTTAATAATGACTCAATATTAGTTCATTAATTGTGCCAAATGTATGAAACCAAATAAGATATTAATAATAGGGGAAATTGAGTGTGGGGTGTGTGGAGAATCTCTGAAGTATCTTCATATTAATACAGCAAATCTAAAATCGTTGTAAAATGAAAAGCTTATTAAAAATACTTCTGGGTGAATGATCCACATATTGAAATATGTTTCCATAATGCATACTATTAAACTTGGAAAACATCATGCACATCATGTTTACTTTCTTTTAGAAAAAATCAAGAACTTCAGAATAATTTCTTTATATTTTAATATTTTATTTAAAATCTTAAATAAAATAATAGCATAGTGCTTTTACCAAGGTTTTTAGAACAGATTTTATAATTAAACTATAAATTAAATGAATAAGCTTTTTCAGCAATGAACAGATGTGTGGTGTCCAATAACTCCTTGGATTTTTGACAATAGTCTAGGTACAATTGGGAATCTTTGTAATAGTATGATCATTAATTCTTGCAATAAATAATTCTAAAGTGGATTCTTTGTTTATTAAAAAGATAGTTTTAAAATGAAAACTACACACAAGGGTATTTCTAGGTTGTTTTAATTATTTCTTCTAAGTATTACAGAATTTAAAGTCTTCCTCAAATGTGAAACAAGTTTATAATTTGAAAAAAAGGTAAGCACTTTTTAAAAAATACTAAATCATTAAGTACTGAGTAGAGTACTTAACTTGTGTGATATTTATGTCATATATGAGTGAATATACATATATCATAGGTGTACAGTATTTGCAAATCCAAATATCATGTTCTTCCTAAGAGTTTAATTGCAGAAGTTAACTTATAGAGAGTTAAGAGATTAACTTCTCCAATTAATTTATTATGCAGATGCAAAAATTGGGAGCAACAGTATGTAACTCTTATCAAATATTAATATTTAGATAAGCTGAGTTGATTCTACAATTCAGTCTTTCTTGATTCACAGTTCAACACTCCTTCCACTCCATTTCATAGATCCAGTTAGCAGAGCAGTATCAATCAGCCATGGGGAAAACTGTGTAGAATGTGTTAAATAGAAGAATATTATACCACCAAATGAGTGAGTGATAATGTAACATTATTAGAACATGTGTTTTAAACTACTTTTAATCATCCTGTAAGATTTAGATAATTCTTAGTTTGATTTATTTATCTTTGCTCTTTTTGTCTTTTAACCCCCACTGGAAATCCTTGTTGCATTTTTCTTTTATATTCAGTACTGCCTTTGAAAATAACTAGAAAAAAAAGAGTTAGAGTACAAAATTTACATAGTTGGGATTTTCAAAGGCAAAACAGAATCTTGGGAACAATTTATTCCTTCTCCTATATTTTAGAAATTGGAGAATAGAGTTTCAGAGAGATAAAGTGGCTGCCAGAATACATAAAACCGCAAGGCTGGACTCTGGAACCTGGTTTCAACTCCTGGTCTTGAGCATTTGCATGATTTCTAGGTAATCTGTAGAGAATATTGAAATTCTCTTCTCACACTCATGCACACTCACAGGCACACACACATTCACAGTAACATGTACACAAAAATATGCAGCAACAGCTGTGATATTTTCTTACAGACTACTGTTTAGAAATAATTTACATAGATGCCAATTTTATATTTATAGTCATGTAGTCTAATTCCTAGAATAGAAATATGAATACATTCTTTGAATGGCTGCCAAATTTGTGTATATGCTCTTTATGTATGTAATTTCGAATATGTTCTTCTTACATTACATGAAAAATTTTATAGTTGACAATCTTCCTTTCCAAAGCATCAAGTCCCATTGACAGATTTTCACTGATGTCCACTTTCAAAATTCATCTTAGTTCTTTAAATGGGGGTTAATCCACAATTCTCTAGGGTGTGTAAATTTAATGTTTACTTATAATTATTTAAAATTTTACCAGTCTTTAATAAATTACTGCATTGAATTAAAATAATTAAATTCAAATTCTTAATACTATTCAACCTTATTTGGTGATTAAAGAACTCTGGAAAGAGCTATTAATGAGCTATTATTTTTCTTTTGTGTGTACATGTGAAATGTGTATGTGTTTGCATATGTTCTAACAAACAATGACAGAAAACTTGTGGTAAGGATACTTAGTGTATTCAGTTAAAGGGTTGCATATTTGCAAAATGTTGAGAAGTATATATGAGGACTCTGAATTTTTCTCTTAATTCTTACAACTATAGTTTGAGGAGATAGGCCAAAAGCTCGCGTGGAGAGAGTATTCCATTTGGCTATAAAGTGCCAGGAAAACAAAATTAATCTTACTCAATATTCAGTCGGACTCATGCATTCTACACTGATCTCAGTCTTATCCCAGCACAGCAAAATCATGTTTCTTTTTCTTTGGATAAATATTTTATGATGCCAAATTGAAACCATAAAGAGTGAATTAATTAAGAGAAGAGACTTTTGGGATCACATTCTGCCTAATAGTCCCTTACGGATGCATTTTCATCAAGACTCCACCTAAAGGGGTACATGTTTTAAGAATTGCCTATTTCATTGCAAGTGTGGTGAAATGTATTACTGGCATATTAAGTTTTGGCTTTTTACGAACTTCATGCTCCCCTTCCTAATCTCATGTAATTAATGTCACACCCTGAAGAGAGTAAAAGTGGATTAAAAATTGGCACAAATATTAACCTCTATTTGTATTGTAGTTGTCATGGCCATTCCAGCAGTTATGCAGAACAAAAGCTATAGCTTTGTCTACAGGATGCCTGATTGGCTCATAAATCCATAAGGTATCATGGAAGAAAAAGTCACATTGTTTCATGTGTTCACGTGTACCACAAATACTGCACACACATACACTTCTTTTTTTTCCTTTAAAATTTTTTGCCTTTTTAAAAACTATACTTTAAGTTCTAGGGTACATGTGCACAACGTGCAGGTTTGTTATATATGTATACATGGCCCCCGTGTTGATTTGCTGCACCCATTAACTTGTCATTTACATTAGATATTTCTCCCAGTGCTATCCCTCTGTCTTCCCCCCTCCCCATGACAGCCCCCAGTGTGTGATGTTCCCCGCCCTGTGTCCAAATGTTATCATTGTTCAATTCCCACCTATGAGTGAGAACATGTGGTGTTTGGTTTTCCATCCTTGTGATAGTTTGCTCAACACACATACACTTCTAAAGGATCATGATTTGTATTTCATGTAGAAACAAACTACATTAGAAATCAAGCTAATTATAGTGGACAAGGCTTGATCTGGGGTTGATTCTTATGTTTATCAAATAAATCAAAATTTTCATATTCAATAACCAATTTTCAATTTTATTTCTTGGAAAGAGGGATATATACCACTGTGAAAAGACTTTACTCCTTCAAGCTATCCATATCTTTAACCTTATCTTGAACCTGCCACAAGTAGTTGTAGGATCTTAGGCCAGATTTTCAACTTCTTGTAGACTCAGTTCTTTCTTTGCTAATAGAACTGACAACATTGCTATGATTGTTTGCTAAGACAGTGGACATATGCAGCTGGTACAGTGATAGTATATAATAAAATGTCAAGGAATAAATAACAGCTACTCTCTTGAGAAATAATTTTACTATCATAGTGAAATTTTCTTGCTAGAATGCTTACTATTAAAGGTAAGGGCAGAATGATATCAGGATATTCTATTGTAAGCAACTTGAGGACAGGGCCGTGTCTGTTGATCTTTATATGAGTCCTGTACAGTCACTAGAAGACAATAGGCATGCTGTGCAATAAAGTTAAATTAATTTTCATAAACTATTACATAGTTTGTTAGCTTTTGTGAGATTTCTTGTTTTGAAAAATAGTGAAGGTCTTTTTCATTCATAGAGTGAATGAAATTCATGTTTAATATGATAACCATTAATTAGATTTAATGTAAAATGACAAGTTAGATTTATGATAGAAGTCCTATACTGAGAAACTTCAGTGAGCAAAGGATAATAAATAAACAAATGATGAAGATATTCAAGTCTACGTCAAGACAAAATTACATTTTTTATAAAGTACAGTTCATACATTTGTGGCTTTCTTAAGTTAGAAGAAAAGTTTACTGAAAAACATTCAGAAAACCACTAAGAAGGTAAAATATTTCTGTTGAATCCAGGATACTGGGCTATACTAAAAGAGAGTTACCTTCTGAGCCACAATTCTGCTTCATGTTATGGCTTAGATCCATAGAAAATAGTTTATTTAAAAACAAATATCCGTGATGTGGTTAACAGATTTTCCTGATGAATCAGCTAGTTCTGGCTTTGTATGATGCTCCGATCTATAGAGTTGTTCATTTTTACAAGTATCAAAATATTTTCTTAGCAACATGGAAACTAGAGTAAAAGTAACTATCGTATACTGTATCCTCTACACCTTTCATAAAAAGTATTATTACATAATTTGATCATTTGCTTTTGTTCAATGTTAAGTTTATAGAAATTGAATTCTTTATTCCAAAGTTTTTATGTCAAAACTTAAATAATGGGGAAAAGAAGGTAAGATTCAGAAGTGTTAAATGGATGTTTACCAGTTTAAATATAACATAAAATCACTTTCTGAGTCTGAATTTTATTTTCTTTATGCAAGACCATTTTTCCGTACTACTAGTGTATTTATAATCTGTAACTCAAATACAGCTAATTTTAGTTAAAAATTAAGTGTTTACATATTATTATAGATATCTATTCAGCCACTGAAAACAGATAAATTATCAAGATTTGAGATTTGTCACCATTAGAGGCTTTCCTCATAGCACTTCTACACTTCTGAATTATTTTGCAAAAGTAAGGTACTCTAAATCAAATAATAAAAATATTCATAATTACTGTGCTTGCTTCGCTCAGTTCATTTAATACTCATTTCTTCTCTGAACTTTTTTTTTCTCATTTGCTATTTGTAGTTTGTTTCATTCCAAGAAATAAATTGTTATTTCTTCTTTTATTTTACAGATGTGCATATTTAAAATTAGTAAGCATAAATACGTAACAGTGAAATGGGTATTTATTGTTGTGTTACCAAATTATTTTTATGTAAACTTGAACAATTTTGAGAATGGAAGTGACAGATAATAAATACTTCTGGACATCGAGAGTAAACTGGAAATTTTTTTTTGTAGGCAAACTGGGTTTTAGGATCACCTTAATAATGTGGGGTCCAAAATAGGGAGAAGAGGCTGGGCACAGTGGCTCATGCCTCTAATCCCAGCACTTCGGGAACCCGAGGCAGATGGATCATTTGAGGTCAGGAGTTCAAGACCAACTTGCCAACATGGTGAAACCCCACCCCCTACTAAAAATACCAAAAAAAAAAAAAAAAAAAAAAAATAGCTGGGCGTGGTGGCACATGCTTGTATCCCAGCTACTTGAGAGACTGAGGCAGGAGAATCTCTTGAACCCAGGAGACGAAGGTTGCAGTGAGATGAGACTGCACAACTGTACTCCAGCCTGGATGACATGGTAAGACTCTGTCTCAGAAACAAAATAAATGAAATAAGGAAAAGACACAGAACCTATTATATGATAGACCTATCATATGGTCTATCTTCAAGAATGTTGCATGTGCTGATGAATAATATGTATATTCTGCAGTTGTTGGGTAGAATATTCTGTAAATATCTGTTAAGTCCATTTGTTCTAGGGTATAGTTTAAGTCCATTGTTTCTTTGTTGACTTTCTGTCTTGATGACATGTCTAGTGCTGTCAGTAGAGTATTGAAGTCCCCCACTATTATTGCACTGTCTTCTATTTCATTTCTTAGGTCTGGCAGTAATTGTCTTATAAATGTGGGAGCTCCAGTGTTAGGTGCATATATATTTAGGGTTGTGTTATTTTCCTGTTGGACTGGTCCTTTTATCATGATATAATCTCTTTTTGTCTTTGTTTACTGCTTTTGCTTTAAAGTTTGTTTTGTCTGTTATAAGAATAGCTTACTTCTGTGTGCTTTTGGTTGTTCATTTGCATGGAATATCTTTTTCCACTCCTTTACCTTAAGTTTATTCAAGTCTTTATGTGTTACGTGAGTCTCCTGAAGACAACAGAAACTTGTCTTGTGAATTCTTATCCATTCTGCCATTCTGTATCTTTTAAGTGGAGCGTTTAGGCCATATACATTCAATGTTAGTATTGAGATGTGAGGTACTATTCTATACATGGTGATATTTGTTGCCTAACTACCTTGGTCTTTCTTTTTCTTCTTCTTTTTTTTCCATCATGTTATTGTTCTACAGGTCCTTTGACATCTATGCTTTACGGAGGTTCTATTTTGGTATATTTCAAAAATTTGCTTCAAGATATAGAGCTTCTTTTAGCAGTACTTATAGTGCTGGCTTGGTAGTGACGAATTCTTTCAGCAATTGTTTGTCTGAAAAAGACTATCTTTCCTTCATTTATGAAGCTTAGTTTTGCTGGATAAAAAATTTCTTGGCTGATAATTGTTTTGTTTAAAGAGGCTAAAGGTAGGACCCCAATCCCTTCTAGCTTGCAGTGTCTGCTGAGAAATCTGTTGTTAATCTGATAGGTTTATCTTTACAGGTTACCTAATGCATTTGTCTCACAGCTGTTAAGGTCCTTTCCTTTGTCTTGCCTTTAGATAACCTGAAGACTATGTGGCTAGGCAATGGTCTTTTTGGGATGAATTTCGCAGATGTTCTTTGCGTTTCTTGTATTTGGACATCTAGATCGCTAGCAAGGTCAGGGAAGTTATCCTTGAGTATTCCCTCAAATATGATTTCCAAACTCTTGGATTTCTCTTCTTTTTGGGAACACCAATTATTCTTAGATTTGGACGTTTAGCATAGTGCCAATTTCCTGGAGGATTTTTTTTTTTTTTAATTATCTTTTCTTCGTCTTTGATAGATTGAGTTAATTTGAAAGCCTTGTCTTTCTGTTCTGAGGTTCTTTCTTCTGCTTGTTCAATTCTATTGCTGGGACTTTTCAGTCATTTTGCATTTCTCTAAGTGTGTCCTTGATTTCCAGAAATTGTGATTGTTTTTATTTATGCTATCTATTTCACTGAATAATTTTCCTTTCATATACTGTATCATGTTTTTGATAAGTTGGACTTCACCTTTCTCTGGTGCCTCTTTCATTAGCTTAATAATCAACCTTCTGAATTCTTTTTCTGACTGTTCAGAGATTTTGTCTTGGTTTGGATCCATTTCTGGTGAGCTGGTATGATCTTTTGGGGCTGCTAAAGAACCTTGTTTTGTCATATTACCAGAATTGTTTTCCTGGTTCCTTCTCGTTTGAGTAGACGATGTCAGAGAGAAGATCTGGGATACAAGGGCTGCTGTTCACATTATTTTGTCCCATGGGGTGCTCCCTTGATGTGGTGCTCTCCCCCTTCCCCTAGGAATGGGGCTTCCCAAGAGACAAACTGTAGTTACTGTTTTTGCTCTTCTGGGTCTAGCCACCCAGCCAAGTAGCGTACTCCAGGCTGATGCTGGGGAATGTCTGCAATGAGTCTTTTGATACGATCCATCTTCAGGTCTTGGCATTTGTGGATACCAGCACCTGCTCCAGTGGAGTCAGCAGGGGAGTGAAGTGGACTCTTTGAGAGTCCTTGGTTGTATTCTTGTTTAGTGCACTGGTTTTGTGTTGGTTGGCCTCTAGCCAGGAAGTGGCACTTTCAAGAACTCATCAGCTGTGGTCCTATATGGAGGATGCAAACTTGCCCTAGGGACACCTAGTTAAGTATTCAGGTTTGTCAGGTGATGGGCAGGGCCATAGATCACCCAAGAGATTATGACCTTTGTCTTCAGCTACCAGGGTGAGTTGAGAAAGACCCCAGGTGAAGGCGGGGATAGGGGTGTCTGAGCTCAGCCTCTTCTTGGGCGGGGCTTGCTGCTGCTGCCGTGGGGAATGGGATGTGGTTCCCAAATTCAATGGAGTTATATTCCAGGAAGATTATGGCTGCCTCTGCTGAGTCATATGGGTCACCAGGGAAGTGGGGGAAAGCCAGCAGTCACAGACATAACCCCACTCCCACACAACCCACAGTCCTAAAGGCCATTCCTACTCCCACCGTGCCCCAACAACAGCACCAAGTCATCCAGTGACCAGGGCTGAGAACTTGTCCCAGACCATGAGCCTCCCCATTGAGAAAGCAAGCAGACTCACACTTTTTCAGCATCTCAGGGAGCCTGCAATAGCAATCCAGCTCCTTTAAAACGTTGTGGAATCTCTCGGCTTTCCTGGTATGTTCCTGCGGTAGTTCTTGGAGAAAAAATTCACAATGTGAGTCTCCACATGCTGCTCTGTTCATTGGAGTGAAAACTACAAGTTAGTCCTGCCTCAATTTTCCAGGATTTCTTATCTGTCTTCTGTTCTCACATACCCTGGACCATACATAGGTGACTGAATCTATTCTCAAAGCTCTAGGACTGCCATTGTTTTTCTGTTCCTCATCATTACACCCATTTCAGACCACACTATTTACTTGGTTCTACTCTGGATCTTTTTTTTTTGACTTTTCAAGACTCCAATAAACTTGCCTAGAGACACTCACTCATTCTGGACTATAGATGTAAATCTCTGCATGGAAAAAGAACACAACTGCAAGAAATAAAAGGAAAATTTTATTTTGCTATCGTCACTACTGTTTATTATTAAACCAATATTTAAATTTAGGTCAACTCCACATTTTTAAAATATTTTCTTTATACTAGGCATAATGGTAGAAATAAAAATATATATTATCACTGCTCAAAGAGTATGCAGTTTAAAATGAAGATTTGAAAGTAGAATACTGAATTTTTATTTACCAATTTGAACTTATTCATGTGGAGGAAAAAAAAAAAAGAAAAGGAAATAAATATCTAAGGTATCCAGGTGTAGCACCAGAGAAGCACCAATCAACTCTATCTACAGATAGAATTCAGTTCAAAATGGAATTGACTCACTATGCCTCAATTTTTTTCATGCATTTCTAGTAATTTTACTTAAATATTAAAAAAAATTAAAGTAGAGAAAAAATACAGGTCTTAGAAATGTCTTCTAAATTTGTCTTAAATGTCATTGACAAACTGCTAGGAAAACTGAAGTTTAATTATTACCTTCATAGAATGTTCATCCTTGTAATTTTGCTCTAGATCATGAGAAATACACTTACTGAAACACACTTCTTATTCTTTTAAATGTCAGGTTAAATTTTGTCAGCATTCTAGATCATGAGAAATACATTTTCTGAAATACATTTCTTATTTTTTTTAAATGCCAGGTTAAATTTTGTCAGCATTCCCTTGCATCTCTAAAAGAATACTGACAACATACATTGTAACCATATGGTATTTCTCTCATCTCAAGGATAATGGTTCACTTGGGATATTATTGTAAAACTTTTAAAAAACTTGGCTAGAGCAAATGATTTCTCAGAACCACACCTAACTATGATATAATACAATGAGATTTAAGGAGAAAGCAGCCAAGTTTTTCATAATAAATACTTAAAAAGAAAAGCCTTTTACTCTATTTCACTTTTCACATATAAACATTCTCTCCTATGGAAACCTAAAATAACTTTGAAAGTTGGTAGAATTGTTGGCAACTGAATAATTAATTACAAAATAGTTTTCATGGAAGCACATGCAAATAACTTTTTAAAATACTTTTGTTTTGTGTTTCATTGAATCCAGTAAACTAATCTGTGTCTTAGGTCTATAATAGAACTGTCAAATGCTGAGCTTGAATATACTGTGTATTTAATTTGATTCTCAGTACAGTCATCTATTATAACCGTAAGAAGCATCATTCTTATGAGTTTTATATAGAATAAAACCAAAACACAACACTATTATGATACTCAAAACACAACACTCTTATGATACTCAGAGGTATTATATTTCAAATGTAAGTCTAAATGTACTGCCTTTAAAGGAAAGCAATTATAAATATTATTATCTACTTAAATGTTATTTGAGCTACTTGATTTTAAATTTGTGCTTAGAATGTTTAACAAAAATATTTGCTAATGTTTCTTACAAAGCCCTCTTATATTTTTCTAAAAATCCCAAAAGAATTTTAAGCACATTTATTCTCTATAAAACTGGCATTTTAAATAAATAGCCTGTAAAGAAAAAAGGAATTTCAAGTATTTATTCTACTTATATTTATCAAAAATTAAGAAGTAAATAAATGTATTGTTATGCACTCAAAATTAATTTCTAAGAAGTATAATAAACGGTATGTTTCACTAATCACCATACCTGGAAACAAGCAAATAATTTATTTTGCTTTCACATTTGTGATAGACTTTCTATAACTTTCATATCATTAAATCAGCTTTAATCATTCTGTACAGGATTACAATTGAAGACAGATGGTTCTGGGTCGCTGGCAATTGATTGTATGATTATGTAAACAGATAATAGCAAATGAAATAAATCATGGTGACAATCTTTCTTTAGCATTTCAGACATTCAGCCTGTAATCCAGTTTAGGTGGATCAAATTTAATGTGGGAGAGAGCCCTTTTTACTTTGCAAATAGCACAGTATGAAAGAGCTATGCCAGGACAGATTTGCATGTGTACTACTATATGGATTCTATCTTGCTTATTTTTTATGCCATAAAGTATCTATAAAATAGGGATATTAACAGCATTATCTCATAGGGTTTCTGTGAATAGTGCCTGCTTCCTAAGTAGGAGGTATATACATACTAACTACTGTTGTTATTGGCCCATTTCTCCTTTTCTTCCCTCTGATCATTCCTAGGAACTACAAATTTTACTCACTCTATTATATAAAGCATTTGAACTCCCCAAACTCCCATGTATGTCTCATATTTATGCATCTTCATATCTCTCTTATATGTCCCTATAATATTCTGTGTATCTTCCAACATAATACTTACTCTCTGCTGAATTTGTCTTAGTAGTAGATTGGAAGACCCACTAAGATATAAAATATGACTATCTTGACTATAGTTGTAACTAGAGTAGCTAGCACTGATATATTACTAAATAAATAATTAGGTAGAAAAGAGAGAGAGAAAAGCAGGCAAGAGTATGCCAGTTATTAATTCACTTGTTAAGTACTACTACCCAGTTCCTTATTTACTTAATTCTGATTTTCTGTAATCTACTTCCACTACAGGTTTAAAGACCCTTGCTCATCACCCTTGAGGCCAGATATGTTTCAAAATGCAATTTATTTATTTATTTAGATTTTGGAAATGTATATCTGCTTTATGTTATATAACACTTCCATACAAGAGTGTAAGCATCACTTTTAGCCAAAACATTAAAATAGTGAAATAAATATCTACACCAAGCTACGCAAGTAAAAAATTGTAAATACCTTTGTGTCAGTCTAAACCAGATCCACTCTCCCTTCCTTGCTTCTTTCTGTCCTTTCTCTTTTTCACTTTTTCTCTTCCTTCCTTTCTTTTCTATTCCTTCTCCTCTTCTTCTCCTGCCTTCTCTCCCTCTCTCTTTCTTAATTTTCCTCTTTTATCCAACAAACAAGTTAGGTCACTTCACTTTTTCCTACCCATATAATATTTTTAGAAATAGATTTTCAGAGCCTTTTGGATTTTGAAACTGTAATTGATGAATGGTAACTTACCATGTTAGAGTAGCTAAGAAATAATGAGTTGAAAATTTCACTTGGATTGGAGACCAAATAATAAGGCAGGAATTTACCTAAAGAAAGTTATAGATTAAAGATAAGATTTTCTAAAAGTTTTTTTTTTTTTAAGTATAAGGCTCTTTATATTCTGTTTCGCAAATATAACTACTTAAGCATGTGAACCCAATTTTCTCATCATCTAGAATAAACCACAGACTGAACACCTCATTCGGTATTATACAGAAAGTCAAAGATGAACTGAATATTCCCCCATGAAGCTTCTGCTTGGGAATAAAAATGATGTTATCTGATCAGGTAGACCCCAAATCCTCTAATTTAATAGTCTGTGGCAGATCTCCTTATTTTCTTTCAGGATGCACTTTGTCATTAATTCATACATTCTTTTACATCAGTCTGGATGACTGCTGGACATTCCCTGTCACTTTTCTGAAGGTTTTTAACCTTATGTTGCCCTGCAGTCCCCTGCAGCATGCCATCCTTTCAGGGCTCCATGGAAGCCAGCAGCCACCTTGTCCCTGCCAGTCCAATTCTTCAGGTCATGGTTCATGGCACTGTGATTTATTCCATTGTTCGAGGTTACCAGCATTGACTCACATCAATAGTATACCACCCTTTCACTTCATTTTTTTGTGAATATTCTACAAAAGAATTACTTGGGCCCATTATTTTTAAGAAATATACATTATTTTTGTATTTTAACATTTTATTTTTAACATAAGTATTTTTTCTTTCAAAGAGTGACAAAGTAGGTATCCATACTGAAACTGAAAATATTTTCTATTCTGTATCTCAGACAGTTGCCATGTGCAGCAGCAAATCAGACAGGATTCCTTTTTTTTCCAATGGAGGTTTTCCAAAGAGATTTGTAGTGTTTTCTCATTTTCCTCACCCCACAATGGCCCTATCTTAAATTTTGCTTTTCAATGCCTCCCATCCCTACATACACAGTAAGCATTTTTATACCTGCCTGAAACTTGAATTTATTTTCAGGAAGATCCAACCATTTATATAAATTATTGTATTTGAATCCACTTCTCAGGCATATCATAGCCTCAATTTTGACATAATAGTGACTTTCCTTATTTATGCAGTCATACCCAATAGAAGGAAGGAACTCGCGGGTTCATAGGTGGAGAGTTTAGAATTACTCGGTTAGATTTCTCATTTAACTCTTTGCCCTGGAGAACTGGCTACAATTCTAAGTAAGTCACCTTGTCTCTCTATTCCACCCCATGAAGAATTCGTCTCTTGATGAGTGACTGCTATCAATGCAGGTGTGTTCTGCTGAGGTTTTTAAAAGATTGAAAAGCAGTCAATTGACCAGTGAATGATGTCTATAAATTATTTTCTTTGTCCGAAATTATGAACTCTTAGCTTGTTACTTAAATAATACAGTTTTCACCAAGAATATTATCTATATTATCCTAGCAAAAAATATATTGTGTTTTGCATTTATAACTCTCATTTTGATGTTGAGTTGGTACCGGCAATTATAAAAATTATTTTGAGAGTTTGGGTAGGGTCAAATTTTAGTCACCAGTGATTTATTTTTTCTTGCGTTATCATAAATATGTTTATGATTTTGCCTACTATTAAAATGAAACAGATGTCAAAAATTCCTACTTGTCTTTTAGGCTAGTGGTATACCAAATATATGATGAAAAATATATTTATGTGTATTATGTCATCACATACACACTTGTTACTTCAGAATTTTAATATAAAAACCTTTAAAATTATCTAACTGGTGTAACTCATTCCATAGAAGTATTTTTTCGTGCAAAAATCAGATACTTATAGATGTTTAAAAATGGCTAATACAACATAATTCTTCAGAGTGAATAGTTTAATAATAACTATCTTTACCTTCAGTTTACACAAAGAATACTATATTTTAAAGGATGTTAAGATTGTGGCTCTTTGGGGACACTTATTCCATATTTTGTTAAAATTATGAAATGAGTTTAAGATACTGAAACATTTGTAAGATTAAAGATCAATTATTTTATTTTAAAACTGAAGAAAAAGTATTGAAAATAGTTTACATGATCAGGCGAGGTGGCTCACACCTGCAATTCCAACCCTTTGGGAGGCCGAAGCAGGTGAATCACCCAAGGTCAGCAGTTCGACACCAGCCTGACCAATATGGTGAAACCCTGTCTCTACTAAAAATACAAAAATTAGCCAGGCATGGTGGCGTGTGCCTGTAGTCCCAGCTACTGAGGAGGCTGAGACAGGAGAATTGCTCAAACCCGGGGGGCAGAGGCTGCAGTGAGCTGAGATCGCACCACTGCAGTTCAGCCTGAGTGACAGAGCAAGACTCCATCTCAACAAAAAGGAAAAAGAAAATAGTTATACATGATACATTGAGCCTCACCAAAATGACATAGGAACATGTAAGACTAGACTCTGGTGTTTACAAAATTCCATAGGCAATAGCAAAGGAAAGTATACAAAATTTTAATTGACCCTGTCTAATATACTGTAGGTATTAGGTTATTTAAAATATTACTGCAAATTTAAATTGTTCCATTTCAAGAATGGAATAGACACATCACTTAGTGTTGCACTTTTAGAAAAGCATAACAAGCTTTAAAAGACACAATAGCAAATTTAATGTCTCAAATATCAAAATGAATTTATCTAGAATTATTTTGTATTTTAAACATATTTTTTCACAACAATCACTGTAAAAAAACAGTTTTATGTAATATGTTTTCAATTAAATGATTGTTAATCTATTGATTATGAATCTATTAATGTTACAATATTTTGTGTGACAGTGGGTATTTTCAAGAAAATGTATAAACAATTTGAAGGCTGAGCTCATTGGAGTAGTTTAATTTTTAGAAATGGATTGTCTCATTTTCTGAATAAGTATTTTTTAATTTCTAATTTTGTTTCAGGCAGGATTCTACAGGCTGTGGACACTATGGTAAATGAAACAGATGTGAGTTCCTGTCCACGCAGAACATATGTTCTCTTTGGAAATAGAGAAAATCACCAACCAAGTAGATAAATGATAATTACAAGCTGTAACATAGGCAATGAAGGAAATAAACAGGGCGATGAGATATATTTTAACCAGAGGCTATATTTTAAAAAGTACATTTGTGTTATAATCTGAAAGGTAAAGAATCAGCAAGTCATGCACAGATATGAGAGAAGAGCATCCTATGCTTAAGGCACAATAAGCTTGAAGACTAGAAAGTGGTAAAAGGATCCACATGTTTAAAGACCAGAAGGAGGTCAATGTGGCTGAAACAGTGTGTGCAAATAGAGGTGAAATGGAATGTGCTGACAATGCAGAGACCAGAGGCAGTTTATGCAGTTTTGGTAAGAAGTTCAAGTGCAATGGAAAGTCACTGAAGTCTGTGGGAAGTAGGGAGTGGGCTGTCACAAGGTTATTGACTTTTTTTAAAGATTCCTGTGGATGATGAATACAGAATGAACTGGGAGAGCTGGGCGTGGAGTACGATCCAAGCTGGGGTCAGAGTAGAGACGGAGCAATGTAGGCAGTAATGATAAATTCTTTTGGAAAGGAACGAGTAAAAGGACTTGATTATAGATGAGATTTGGAGGAAAGGAAAATATGTTTCTTATGTTTTGGCCTTGAGCAACTGAAGACGACAAAATGTGAAAGGAATACTAAGAACTCAGTATTAGACATATTGAATTTGCAATTTCTGTTATAATCCAAAAGAAGATGTCTGAATAGTTTTATATAGAAATCTAGATGTGACGTGTGAGGAGTAAGCTGAAGATATACAATTGAAAATATTTTGGAGATTAATTTAATAATCCAAAAACTAGTTAGACTTTTTAATGCCACATTCATTTACCACATATACTTATTCATTCAAAAGGCACATATTCTCAGCTTACCATGACACAGGCAAAACATCCCTGCCTTCATGGATATTACATGGAAATCAATTTATCTTTTTTTATCCAGATTAATTTAAATAACAGATTTCGTTTTTATTTAAAAAAGAAATAATTATGTGAAAAGAGAAAAACGTAGACTTTCAAAGAATTTGACAAATTTCCATATTAAAACTATTTTAAACTGAATCAGAAAGGAATGGAGGGCAATGGCCAAAATCAAAGCAACAGTATGCACAGAGCAGTGTCAAGGCGGAGAACACTCTGAGGTCTGCAGTTCATAATAGTACTATTTGTCAGAGTTTTATTTAGAAGTCTTATAAACGATGCATAAGATGATGCAAAAAATGAAACCTCAATGCTGTTAAATGTTCTTAAACGTAGTTCAGAAAGATATATTATGCACGATCTTTCAAAGCTCTTGTTTATGAGATGAAGGGAGAGAGTAACGTGGTAAATGAGCTTTTGGGTAGATGACGACAGAAACAGTGCAATTGGGGGCAAGTACAAATTCTATACTTATAAAACAATGGCTTTGATTTCTTAACTATATCCTCTATGTCACACCAGGTGGTTGATGCAAGTAGGAAAGGTTAAAATTCACGATGAGACTTAGCAAGTCAAAGTGTGACAATAACAAATAAGAAACATTCAAGGGAACAGTAGGTTTCTAGGGTATACTGAGACACCAGAGCCCAATAAGGGGCAACAGATAAAATCGAGGTAAATAGTTAAGATTTAGCCATTTTCAAATGCAATGAGCAGCTTGGTTCCCTGCTTTTACTAGTGTCTAAGCTTTGCCACTGAACACACTTTGATTCTCTTAAGTTTTATTTCAGGGCTAGGCTTTAAAATCAATACTACTTATAGCCAAGGGTAACTAAAGAGTCAGAAGCTCAGTGGCGTAACATCTTGCTGAGGTCCGCTGTTCCTTCCATAATGCAAAGCCCAGTTTGAGTACTTAGGTTCTTGCTGTCTTGCGTGAGAACACAAGATCATTTTGAGACTTGCTTCAATAAATTTAGCCTCAGTCTTGAAACGCTCGTGAGTACTTGAATTTTCTACAGCACCACAGCCTGCATTGTTTTCTTTAGAAGTGGGACGTTGCATTCAAACCGAATCCATGTGTGGCTTGTTTATGGTTGCTAACTACAAGTAGGATGGCCAGATAATACATACTATATACATCCAGTTAAACTTGAATCCAGACAATCGATTTTATTTTTGTAGTGTATGTCCCAAACGTTGCAACCCAAATGTTTATACTAAAGATTATTTGTTCTTTATCAGAAAGGCAAGTTTAAGTGGGAATTCTGTATTTTTATTTGCTGCATCTAGCATCTCTATCATCAGGCCTTCCTGCCACCAACTGCCAGCTTAGTCCTTGCTTATTATCTAGGGCTCAATTACTGGGCCAGTTAGTGTCAGCCAACTTCCCCCGAATGTTGTCATCAGCATAATTGTACCATATCTCTAGCAGCTTCTCCTGGGATCTTCTTTGTTTACCTATCTTGCCATATTCCTGGTCTAAAAATCTAGTTGAAAACCAAACATGACATCAAAAGCGCTTTGGATTGTAGTGGTAGGTGGCTATGACGGTCTTTCCAGCAGGGACAATCAGTGATAAACCTCCCAAATAAAAAATGAGGTTGTTTAGACAATTTATTGTAAAGACAGATTATGATGAAGGCAAGGTCATTAGAATCACTATAACTTATTATCTGAAGACATGAATTTGGTTTAATTCTGCCTTTATGCTTCCCTTCTCCTGGCTCAATGTCATGGGGGTGAGATGCATTGTATTATAATCTAATAAAGTTATTTCCATAACAAAAACAGGATTATTGCATTAATATTTGGTAACAGTACCTCAGTAAAAACATAATCGAACTAAAGGAAGTTTCAGATTAAAGAAACCAAAACACTTTTTCCCTGAGTAAGACATCTGAAAACAGGTTTAAATATATCACATACCATCCAGGAATGACTTCCAAAGACATACAACTCCATCAGGCTACCAGCAGAGCCGGTACCACTGCTACTATCAGAAAGCTACCACATCTGGAATCACAACCTCATTACCAGAATCAAGAACTCCCACACATTCAGGGATATTTCATAATAGGGAAGCTGTAATTGCTACTGCTGCCACTGATATAACTGTATACCTCACTTACAAATTGCACTGGCCAAATGGATGTCTCAGGCGCTGCCTCTTAACCACCTCGACACTTAAGACTGATACTGAAGCCACTGCTCACTTACTTCAGAAAACTACTTATCTCCATATCTGTACTTACCCGTAGAAATGCAGTTGCATCAGAAGTTTAGTGTCTGATCATACCTACCTTCCAAAATATCACGCAAAATCTATTTCCTGAACCTAAACACCTTCCAGAACCTCATTTCCAAAGTGGTCTTAGAAATAGAGCATAAGATTGCCAATACCTAAATGTAAGAGGTACTAGGTATATTTATTGGATATATTTATTGGGTGCCAATATACCATATACATAGAGGACACCATCACATTTTATAAAAACCTAAAATCCTATGTTTATATATAGGATTATATCAGCCACCTGATTGTAAAATGCTGACAGTAAATAAAATGATCTTAAGTAATGTAAATTGTAAGAGTAATTTTGCTAATTTGATGTGACAAATGCCAAAAATAAATGCCTAATGGAAATCTGAGGCTACAAGAACTGCGTAGACACAGTCACGGGTAAAGGACACAATTTATTAACAGAAGCAAGATGTTTTAGGTATTGTGATCATAACCTTTTGAGATTAATGTCCAGCACAGCATATCTCTACTTTTGCTGCCCAGTATACTCACCTAAGGAACTCTGGAAACAATACTGATATCCAAACTACTTCCTAGACCAATCCAATCAGAATTTCTGGATGCCCAAAGATTCCAGGGTGAATCTAATCTGCATTCAGTTTGAGCATCATTAATTTAGCATGAAAATCAGTCCTTCTGAAACACAACTTTGTTCAATACAAATTTGAGAAATGTTGAACCCATGGGTCTGACCTAGAATACCATTTATTGTAATTATAAAAATGGATTTTATATAGAATCTTTATGACAATTTTAGGCACATTTCACTAGGAAAGGTTTAACTGTGATTTATATCACACTGAAAAATTGACTTAAGACATTTCCAAATTCATTTGGAGGAGAAAAAAATCTTCTGATTATCTAATAGTAACAAATAATATTTTTTTAAATGTAAGAAAAGGACAAATTATATTATAAATGGGAGGTTAAACAGTCTTTTATAATCACAAACTAGGTTTGGCTTGGAATTAATTTCAGAGATTAAAATTCTTATTTTTCATGGACTAATCTATACATTTTTTGACAAAAGGTATTGCACTTTGGGAGAAACTTTTCTTAAAATAATAACCTTGGAGGTTTAAGAAAAAGTATTTATATATCATTAATAGAATATAATCTGTTAAAAATGGGAGGGGGCAGGGGTTGGAAAACTACCTATTGAATTCTATGCTAACTATCTGGGTGATGGGTTCAATTGCACTCCAGACCTCAGCATCACACAATATATCCATGTAACAAACCTGCACACATATGTTCTGAATCTAAAATAAAAGTTTAAAAAGTCAAAAACTAAAAAAAAAAAAAAAAAAAAAAAAAAAGCTGCATCTAAATACTAAAGTTATATATTCCCTGTTATATTTTAGTTATTGTATATTAAATATAAATATATATTCCAGAATTCATTATGATCCAATACCTATGGAAATTATTAACATTTTATGAAAACTGTATATGAGTTCTTCTAAAATTCTTCTCAGGATCTAGCATAGTATATTGCATACTATAAACACTTAATAAATTATTTTTTTAGTAGAGTCATACTGGAATCGTCCAGCAAGGGAAAAGATAATCACTACCAAGTGAGAAAAAGCACATTATTCATCCTCATGAAATTCTCTTTACATAAACCAAAGGGTATTTCTGCAGAGTATTAAGTACTTTTCTAGGGTGGAGTTGCATTCCTTGTATTTTTCAGCATTCCTTCATAGTTTATGAAATGTCCCACTTGGATTTTATAGATACTTATCTTTTAATTATTTTATTTAATAAAACTTTCAAAACTTACAAGTAAAAAGGCAAAAAGAGGAAAGATTAAAATTGTAAAATTAAGAGAATGGTACATTGCCAATAGGCAAAAAGAAATATTAATGTAATGGATTTAAATAATCCCTTCTGTGATTTATAATTTTAAAGAAAGCAATTAAATGTAATCCCTACTTCTCATATTTTAAGATCTGGCTTATTAATGTTTTCAGCCATTTTTATATCTACTAGCCTGAAATTCTTAACAGCCTGATTTAAAAAGTACCTACATTGCAGCATAGTTTGACTATTCAACTGTATCTTGTAACTGAAAAAATAATTATTAAGTTTTCATATTCATAAATAAGTCTCTCTGGGATTTCATAATTTATCAGTTTATGTTGCTGTGTTCTAATACCCACTGGAAAATATTTATAATATTTAGATATTTGGACCATTCTGATGACATTTTTCCCTCCTTAGACCACTTTACGTAAGCAGAAAAGCTGACATAGATTAAATTTCTCTGAAAGATACTATGGATTGGATTGCTCAATATTCATCCAACCGCCTTCCAGCATGCCTTTCAAAATGGCAATGTCTGAAAAACTAAAAAGTTTAGGAGACTCCTTTCCAGCCAGAGTGCTAGAGTCCTCCAGGCAGGAAAACCTCTGATAGAGAATTAGGAGAAAAGGAAACAATTTGAGGCTGCAGGAGAGGCTAGGTACATTGCGTAAACACTAAGAGTAGGCATGTTCTTCTGAGACAGCCCTGGCAGGGATTCTAGCATCTGGTTCCTGTTGTCGTAGGTGCCAAGTGGCATGAGCCAGATCCCACAGGGTTTCTACCAGAAGAATCTTGTGGATGAATGTTTCCTTTGGCTGTCTTCTGGGCAGTATCTAGCCACCCCACCCACCTCCAACTCCTCCAAGGATTCTATAAGCCACAAAATAGCCTCTAGAAAATCTCTTTCTGCTTAAAATAGAATGAATTATGTTGAGTTAATCTCAAAACCCTAACCAAAGAGTCCGCTAAAGATTGTTAGGCAACCAGTCCTATTTAAATACTTTAGGAACTTGGGAAGATGCTTCAGCAATACATGCCAGTAGGATTGCTCGGAAGTACGGTCTAGATTGAGTTACATTATGACTAGAGCTGTTGCCAGCAGAAACCTTTCCTACCAACTCCAGTGTCTTATAGGAATATCTGTCTTTATGTGTCCTCACCCACTAAATGCTGCTTTAGCTGTAGATTCAGCCTTAGCTAAATATAGGCAGGTAATGCTTATCAAAAGCATTTTACCTGAAAAACCAGCAGGATTTGAAATAACTGCTTTCATATCTAGTCAGTCAAATGGTGGGATCTCTCACAGAGTTATTCAATTATTAAATGTAGTGCCAGTCACAGACCAAACTCCTGATTCTAATTTGATTTAACTCAATGAACAGCATAGGTGCCTCAATGAAGAATCCCCTTCCTTTAAGAACTGGTTTCTCTAACCTAGTGCCTACTTGCAGTGATTATTCTTTTCTCTCATTGGTCACCAAGTCACTTTTTCACAAAAGTAGAAATCTGTATATTTTATGTTATAAACCGGAGGGTACAACATTTTTAAACAACATTTACATAATGTTCTTTACATAAAGAACAGTATATATATAACTGTTACTTCAGTTGAAAAGATGTGATTAACCCTTATCTACAAATGTGATCTAAAATGACTGGCAACCTTTTTTGCATACAAAATATAATCATGTTTGTCCATCCACTCTTGATAAGAGGCATGATTATGCCAGGTTAGCTTTCTATAGTCGATGGTACTCTTTCTCTCCCTGGATCAGATTTCCACAAAGAGCAAAATTCCCATTTTGTTAGTGGACAAAGAATCTGCCAAGTCAACCTGATCTTATTAGAGCTATAACCAGGTTATTTTTATGTGATGGGTAATATTAAGTGTCAACTTTATTGGATTGAAGGATGAAAAGTATTGTTTCTGCGTATATCTGGGTGTTGCCAGAAGACATTAACATTTGTGTCAGTGGGCTTGGAGAGGAAGACCCACCCTCAGGAAGACCCACCCACAACGTGGGTGGCCACCATCCAATTAACTGCCATCATGGCTAGATAAAGCAGGCAGTAGAAGGTGGAAGAAGCTGACTTGCTGAGTCTTCTGGACTTCATCTTTCTCTGGTGCTGGATAATTCCTGCCATCAAACATCAGACTCCAAGTTGTTTAGCTTTTAGACTCTTGGACTTACACCAGTGGTTTGCCAGGGGCTCTCGGGCCTTTGGCCACAGACTGAAGGCTTCCCTAGTTTTGAGGTTTTGGGATTCGGACTGAGCCACTACTAGCTTCCTTGCTCCTCGATTTGCAGATGGCCTATCATGCCACTTTATCTTGTGATCGTGTGAGTCAATTCTCCTTAATAAACTCCCTTTCATATATACATCTATCATATTAGTTCTGTCCCTCTAGAGAATCCTAATAGAATTTGCCAGTAGCTGTAAAGAAGAAATAGAAGAACTTGTCTTTGAATAAGATTTTTTTATCACTGCAAAGTTAGAGGGATGCTAAAAGTATCCTAAAATTACATCAGCATACATCTGCAGGGAGTCTAAAGGATATAGAGACTAGTGGGACACCACAGTTTCCTTCTCCCACCTTTGCGCTAGGCACCATCCCAATACGTATAACCTTCCTCACATCTATAGCTAACATATAATAGTAAGGCAGCTCTTTTATACAAATTTTTATCTTGATTATTCTAGCTTTCTCAAAAAAATTGAAGAGAAGCAAATATTTGAATGTTGCACGCTGATTCTGATGACTCCTTGGCATGTACTGTCCCAAATCTGATACCTTATGTGATGGTTAATATTAGCTGTCAACTTGATTGGATTGAAAGATACCTATATAGCTGGTAAAGTATTGTTTCTGGGTGTGTCTGTGAGGGTGTTGCCAAAGGAGATTGACATTTGAGTCAGTGAACTGGGAGAGGAAGACCCACCCTCAACATGGGTGAGCACCATCCAATTGGCTGCCAGTGGCTAGAACAAAACAGGCAGAAGAAGGTAGGATAAGGTGGCTTGCTGAGTCTTCTGGCTTTCATCTTTCTCTGGTGCTAGATGCTTCCTTCCATTCTTCCTGACCCTGGACATCAGACTCCAGGTTCTTTGGTCTTTGGACTCTTGGACTTGCACCAGTGGTTTGCAGGGGGCTGTTGGGCCTTTGGCCACAGACTGAAGGCTGTACTGTTGGCTTCCCTGCTGTTGAGACTTTTGGACTTGGACTGAGCCACTACTGGCTTCTTTCTTCCTCTGCTTGCAGACGGCCTGTCATGGGACTTCACTTTGTGATCATGTGAGCCAATTATCCCTAATAATGCCTTTTCATATATACATATATCCTATTAGTTCTGTCCCTCTGGAGAACCTTGACTAATGCATCTTATAATCTTAAGGAGATATGTCTTCTAACGGCATTGGGGTTGGAAAATCATCACGGAGGAATAAGGCTAAATATGACTAGGATGATTATTGCATTCTGGCCCAGCTTCAGGCCTGGTCCTGTATGAAAATTTTAATTTTCAGTTAAAATTGAAAACCATGGCTTTGATGAATTGACATCTTGCTACTTGGAAAGAATATGATACACAGAATAGTATTACCTACACATTCATGGGAAAATCATTAACTTTATGAAGTTATGAAAATTAAGAATGTGATTGCTTGTGAAAAATGCACTTTTAATTTAATTGTAAGCCTACGTTGCTGTAATCATGGCTGAGTACCACGCAATTTCCACATACCAGTATCTAATCAGGGAACTGCTGGAAAACAAGAGGCCAGCAGATACTTTTAACTTACTTCCAAATCTTGTAAAAATACATCTAATTGGAGTAATCTATTTCTCCAGAATCCTAATTTTAAGAGATAATGGAAGATAATGTTTTCAGTTTCTTAGCATCTCTAGAACACGCAGGCATTCAAAAGGAGGGTACTACAGAGATTGAACAAATCAACCCACAGTTCTTACCAAAATAATATTTGACATCTGTTGGCAAGAGGACTAGCTCTCAAACTAACATGCATACTGTGAGTTAGACATAACGGACATGACAGTCATCAGGAAGACTCAGAAGTTGAAAACTAAACATTTCGAATTGCAAAAGTGCCCTTCTACTGCCAAGTCCACAAACAAAAGAACACTCAGTCACCCAAACAATAGTGATAGCTCAGAAATTCAGTACTTTTATTGTGAAAGAAAAATGTAGGAGTCCTGAAATATTGCATTAGAATTAAGTTTTACTTGTCAGACAAGGCAAATATCAATAGAATTAAGGTAGACATCTAAAATGTAATTTTTAATTTTCTGACGTCATATTTCACTTGTTTTTATACCAAAGGGGTATTTGACGTTAGAAGGGAGGAAAAACCTGAGAGTTTATACTTTGGTGAGTCTATATCAAGGCTCTCAATTTAGTTTTTTAAACAATAAGACAAAAGCCTCTTAGCATATGAATGTTAAAAAAATAATCAGACCTAAAACACTTCAATATGCTCCTAAGTATTTATGTTAGGATCAAGGAGCTTGTTTATGCTTTTGGTAAAAAATATTTCAGTAGCTCTCCAGAAGTAATTTACAATGAGTTGTTATACAGAATTCTTTCAAATTCTTAAACAGAAACACACTCTCCATATGAAAGTACTTCTTATTGGCTAGCAGCAATAAGCTGGCAAGTCATAAGCCATCAATCGACGTTTTATTGCTATAAATTCACTCAGGATATTCTCGTCATGAAAGCAGAAAAATCAGCAGAGTTCTACAGAAAGCCACGAGCAACTAAATTCTAACAAGCTATCAAAAGAACGGAAATACTGACATCGAAACCCAGTGCCCTCTGGTATATAGAACAGACTGTAAACTGATTTTGAAAACAAAAATATAAAATATTCTTTATTTAAAGAAAAGGCCTAATTCAGTGATTGTAGCACATACTGAAGCGAAGATTGGATAAAGGTAATTCTATCAGTTAATGAGACATTCAAATATGGTAACAGTATGAACTTACAGGCATATATATGCCTATTCTGAATATTTGGGTATGAAGGTAAAATATCAAGATAGTGTACAAAATGTTTATCATATAAAAAGTGCTCCGTTAAAATAACACGAATATTCTACTTTCATCATGCAGTGAGTCAAATAGGTTTTTCCATTGTTAATATTTCATCACATGCTTACATATCATTTCAAGATATTATTAAATCAAAGATTAATCCATGTCCCATTGATCTAGTGATATTTAATCTCCGTGTGTGTGTGTGTATATATATATGTGTGTGTATATATATATATGCTTTCCATCTCAATATTGTGGCTTGATGGTGTTAAATAGAAAATAAAACCCACATGGTTTTCATTTCCAAGACACTATATGAGGTCATAGGAAACACATGAAATGATGAGGACTTGAGAGAACAGGTATCAGAATGGTAAGTCCAAGGATAAAATGACTTTGTGGAAGAATCAGGAGAGCCCTGGGATAAAAGAAACCTCGGTGAGCAGATTCTTTTGGAGGATACCTAAAGGAAACATAATTAATGGTGTGAAACACTAGGATACAATTTATCAAAGAACATGACTTTGAGAAAATAGGATATTTACAATTAGAAAGCGACTAATAGTTAGGGTGACCAACACTTATGACTTGAGTTATAAATACCTGACCCTGTTGAAATTTTATTATATTTGGGTCACATCAATCTTACCAACGCACAAAGGATCCTCTTCAACTAGAATAGAGAAAGGCATTGAGATCATATACCCTGGTCCTCAACTATCTTAATTCACAATGCAATTCTTTTGACAAAGTATTGTCCTAAGTTTAAGTACATAAATATACTCAAAGATATATGAGCAAGAGGGTTGGTAATTGAAGGAATCTTTCAGATTGAATGTCAGGGCCTAGATGATTGCCTCCCCTTTGGATTAAACCACATTTCATGGTTGCCTGCCCAAATTTGTGGTGTCAACCTGGGATGTAGGAGCTGCTTAAATGCTAAGGAATGTGGATTTCCCCCCAGCTGGTCATACAGGTCATAGTACTCTACTTCTGCAGATGACTCAAGTATTAATTCTTCCTCCACTGATACTCTACCATCTCTCAGGTCTCCCTGGGTAGGCTTCACTCTTCTGCTTCAGGATTGCCACCAATTCCAGCTTCCTAATATCCACAATAAATGATAATGATAGAGAAAGTAAATATTCTCTTTACATAGGTATTTTAAGAAGGCAATAAGGTAAGTGTATTTGGATACTTGGATGCACAGGTTTTATCCCCCAGTCTTCTTTTTTTATTTCAATAGGTTTTAGGAGAACAGATGGTGTTTGGTTACATGAATAAGGATTTTAGTGGTGATTTCTGAGATTTTGGTGTACCTATCACCCAAGCAGTGTACACTGTACCTAATGTTAGTCTTTTATCCCTCACCCACCTCCCACCTTTTCCCTCGAGTCCCCAAAGTTGATTGTATTATTCTTACGCCGTTATGTCCTCAGAGCTTAGGTCCCACTTACGGGTAACAACATACAGTGTTTGGTTTTCCATTGCTGAGTTACTTCACTTAGAATAATGGGCTCCAATTCCATCTAGGTTGCTGTGAATGCCATTGTTTCATTCCTTTTTATAGCTGAGTAGTATTCCATGGTAGTAGTATTCCATATATATATGGAATATATATATGTGTGTGTGTGTGTGTGTGTGTGTGTGGATATAGTGGATATATATACACACACACACATATACACCACATTTTCTTTATCCACTTGTTGGTTGATGGGCATTTGGGCTGGTTCTATATTTCAACAAATGCGAATTGTGCTGCTATAAACATGTATATGCAAGTATCTTTTATATATAATGACTTTTTTTTTCCTCTGGGTAGACACCCAGGAGTGGGATTGCTGGATCCAATGGTAGATCTACTTTTAGTTCTTTAAGGAATCTCCAACCTGTTTTCCATAATGGTTGTGAAACAAACAACAGGTATAGAACTGTAAGCTGAACAAATACCTCAGCTTGGAAAAGGCTGGTAATGTTGAATACTGACCTTCCAAAGTGGAGAGACCTCACTGGAAACCCAGATCGTTAAGTTCTGGTCTCTGAAAGTCCATACCTTAAGAGTAGGGCTAATCTGTCCTAGATAAAAGCTACTACGACCCACCATAATCAAGCTTGAAAAACAAGCTTCAAAGAGATTAAGCTGATCTACAAGTAAATTAACTGACTTCCAGAAAAAAAACCCAGTGTTCTATTAAGACAATAAAACTCAAGTATTGAATAATGCATATATTTAACTATATTAACAATATATAACTATATTCAACCACACACAATAAAAAATAGTTAGACATACATAACAATAGGAAAATGTAATATATAACAGGATAAAAAATCAATCAATAAAAATGGAAGCAGATATAATAGATGATAGAATATTAAATAATAATTTTAAAGATATCAATATACTTAAGCATCTCAATGATTACATTACATATAAATTCATTAGAACCTTCAACTCTTAGACTGGATAATAAACAAACAGAACACAATTATGTGACGTTTTCAAGCAATTCATTTTAAAAATGAAAATGTGAAACAACAAATGTCATGCAAATACTGACCACAAGAAAGCTGGACTAGCATAGTAATATCAAAGTAGACTCTATACAAGGAATACTTCTAGAAATAGACACTTTATACTGATAGGAGAGTAAATTTATCAATAATATCTAACACTCGTAAATATTTATGTCATGTAATAAGAGTTTCAAAACATATAAAGAAAAAGCTGACAGAACTACAAAGGAAAATAGAGAAATCTACAACTGTCACTGGAGAGTAGAATACTATTTTCTTAGTAATGACTGGAGAAAATATACACAAAATTAGTAAGGAAATGGAAGACTTATATAATATTGTAGGACTATTTGAACTTGTAGAAATCAACAGGACACTGCATCCCTAAACAGGAAAATACTCATTCTTTCATGTGTATACTGAAGATTTCCTAAGATAGACCATGCGCTGGGCCATAGCACAAATATCAAAACAAATTAAATATTTTGAGATCATCCAGATCATCACATCACATTTTGAGTATAGCCTCTGAACATAATGGGATTCATTTAGAAATCATTAAGAACAAGGATATTTGGAATATCCACAAATATTTGGAAATTAGGCAACAGAATTTCAAATAATATAAGGGTCAAACAAAATTAGGCAGGAATTTTTTTTTTTTTTTTTTTTTTGAGACAGAGTCTCGCTCTGTCGCCCAGGCTGGAGTGCTGGGGTGCAGTGGCTCACTGCAAGCTCCGCCTCCCGGGTTCACACCATTCTCCTGCCTCAGCCTCCCGAGTAGCTGGGACCACAGGCGCCCGCCACTACGCCTGGCTAATTTTTTGTATTTTTCAGTAGAGACGGGGTTTCACTGTGTTAGCCAGGAAGGTCTCGATCTCCTGACCTCGTGATCCGCCCGTCTCGGCCTCCCTGAGTGCTGAGATTACAGGCGTGAGCCACCGCAACCAGCCAGGTAGGAAATATTTTTAAATATTTTAAATGTAAATGAGAATACTATATATCCAAATGTGTAGGCTGTATTTTAAGCTATACATAGTGAATATAAATAGCACTAAATGGCAGGAAAAATAATTTCAAATTAGATGAAAGGAAGGCGATAGTAAAGACATGAGCAAAAGTCAATAAATTAGAAAACAGAAAAATAATAGAGCAATACATCAAATATCAATTAATTGAAAATATTAATAAAATTGATAAACATTTAGCTCCATTGGTTAAAAAAAAGTGAAATTAAAAGTTATCAATATCAGTAAATAAAGAGAAGCATCACAATAGATAATATAGAGATTAAAATTATAAAAAAGAAATTATTGAACAATTTTAGGTCAATATGTTTGAAAGCTAGTGGATGATTCCTTAAAAACACAATTTACTAAATTAACATAAGAATATATCGGCAAACATAAAAAAGGATGAGTTCATGTCCTTTGTAGGGACATGGATGCAGCTGGAAACCATCATTGTCAGCAAACTATCGCAAGAACAGAAAACCAAACACCGCATGTTCTCACTCATAGGTGGGAATTGAACAATGAGATCACTTGGACTCTGGTAGGGGAACATCACACACCGGGGCCTATTATGGGGAGTGGGGAGGGGGGAGGGATGGCATTGGGAGTTATACCTGATGTAAATGACGAGTTGATGGGTGCTGACGTGTTGATGGGTGCAGCACAGCAACATGGCACAAGTATACATATGTAACAAACCTGCACATTGTGCACATGTACCCTAGGACTTAAAGTATAATAATTTTAAAAAAAAGAATATATAGGCAAATAGGCAGGGTGCAGTGGTTCACACCTGTAAAGCCAGCACTTTGGGAGGCTGAAGCAGGCAGATCACTTGATGTCAGGAGTTTGAGAACAGCCTGGCCAACATGGCAAAACCCAGTCACTACTAAAATACACATACACACACACACAAATAATAAATGGACAAATAGACATTTGAAGTCTTATATCTGAAAGAAAATTTGAAATTGTAATTAAAAACCTTTCCAAAAACAAAAAACAAAAAAGAAAGCCCACGCTCAGGTGACTCCACTTTTGAAGTCTATCACACACTTCTATGGTGAAGAAGTAACATCAATTTCACCAAGTTGCTTTAATAAACTAGAGAAATAGTGAACATATTCCAACTCTTTGTATGAGTTCAGATAGTTTTAATACCAAAATTGGAAACAGTAATTATAAGAAAACTATAAAAATTTTTTCCATGAATTAAGACAAAAAAATCCCTAGCCTGTTAGGAAATTGATTCTAGAAACAGAAAGTAAAGGGGGAAATGCAACATTACCAAGTAGTATTTATATTTGGAATGCAAGAGTAGTTGAACATTTTAAATGTAATAAATGCAATTTAATACATTAAAGTAATAACAGAGAACTTATATGATCATTTGAATAATAACAGGAAAAGTATTTATTTATTCATTTTACTTTTTTTTTTTTTAGACGGAGTCTTGCTCTGTCGCCCAGGCTGGAGCGCAGTGGTGAGATCTTGGCTGACTGCAACCTCCACCTCCTGGGTTCAAGTGATTCTCCTGCTTCAGCTTCCCAAGTAGTTAGGATTACAGGTGTGTGCCACCACACCCAGCTAATTTTTGTATTTTTAGTAGAGATGGGGTTTCACCATGTTGGCCAGGGTATTTAAAAAGTTAACACACATTCATGTTAAAAACTCTTACAACCTGGGAACAGAAGGAAACTTTCTCAACATGTTTTAGAGCATGTGAAGACAACTTACAGCTAATATCATACAAGACAGTGAAGAACTAAAAACTTTCCTCCAAAGATTGGAACAAGTAAAAGGTTTCACTTACACTACTTTTATTCATCATTTTACAGGAGGTGATAGCCAGTGCAAATATCTGGCAATTGTAACAGTGCAAAACCTAAGAAATTTTTCAAAAAAACCTATTAATAGTACAATTTACAATGGTCACAGGACACAGAGTCAATATACAAAACTCAAATTTATTTTTGATAATAACAATAAATCATTGGAAAATAAAATATATATTTGATAGCATCAAAAAAGATAAAAATACATGGGGCTAATCATTTCTAAGACCTGCATACTGAAACTATTTACAAAAGTCTCAAAAACAGGAAATTTAAGACCAAACTAGGAAATTCAAGAGTGTGGCTGAATTTGAGGGTAATGTATGAGGTATAATAGGCAAAGGTGACTACAGGTAAAAAGGCAGTCAAAGGCAATTGCCTCAAGGAGGCTACATGAGATATTCTTTTTCTGGAAAATGGAGGTCCATGATAAAAGATGTGTCTCAGTTTCATATTCACACTTAGTGCTAAGCAGATCATTGTGTACGTGTGTATCTTCTTGTCCCAATACACTTCTTAACATTACCAAACTCTCTGTTTAAATAAAGACCTCTTGCCTTTCAGCCCCTAGACCTGATGCTGAGTTAAATGGAGCGCGCTTTTCCCTTGTTCAACCTGTTATTTATTACTCAGGCTCTGACCTAGTTATGTGATGAAATGTTTTGTAGATTTATGTACTTAGGTGGCTTTATTTTCGTGCATTTGATGATAAATTTTGCTTACAAATGTATTTATGAGGCTTCAGAAATATGACTGACATATTTATGACGTACCATTTCTAAATTAAACCACAAAAGAAAGGTGTCTGCGTACGCTGATAGTTCCTCGAATGAACTACAGTGCCTCATTACAAAGTGGCCATGGGTCTTAGACCACCCAGAAAAAGCCATTATAATGAGATTAGATCAATTTGCAATATTATGTCTTTGGACACTGCCTTTTTGCACCACACTCATTTGACTTGGTTTGCTCTCCATTTCTTATTTCTTACTTTCTTCTTGAGTTTTGAGGTTTGAGACTTTGGTTTTTCGGAATAAAGCATGGCCTTTCCAGGCCATCTATCCTGATAATTTGCGATTTTAACAAAGATTCATATTCTTCTTTGGAAATGCTGATAGTAAAACCCCAGGATATTTATTTTATCATTTATTGTTAATATTCCTTCCTGTGAGGACTTAGCCCAATAGAATATAATCTTACTTGTACATAATTTGGAACTAGTTTAGGCCCTTTTTCTTTTACCATGTTGGAAACTGTGAGTTTTAGTGAAGACCAGATTTACAGCAGCTGTTGTTAATTAGACCAAAAAAGTATTCTTATTTTTGCTTGTTCATTAGCAAATTATGCCAACCAATGTATGTTACTTCCAAGTTAATTTTTAAATTATAGGAAATAATTTTATTTATTTATGACCTTTTTGGTACATTCAAATTTCAACTTTATATAGTGTATTTCAACTGTAATATTTGACCTTTGAAGTCTACATTTTTTTTTTTTTTTTAAACTGGATCTCAGTAAAATTGCTAGAACCAATGACTGATATTTTGGGCCACAAAAGAAATCTCAGGTATTTGGCTAGTCATTGGAATTATGTATGAGAGAAAAAAACAATGTTTTTGTCCTCACGCATCCCAAGGTCTGTGGCTGGCACCCATATAACAAAACACAGATTAACAAGAAAAAAGTATAACAAATGTATTAACCAAAGTTTTATGGGGAAAAAAAATCCATTAGAAATAACGACCAAACACCAGGGAAAACTGAGTATTTTTGTGCTTAGATCCAGTAAAATCATGTAGAAGTGTGATGGGACAAAAGGGGTATGATCTAATGGTAAACAAATTGGGGGAGAGGGACCCAGCAGGGCCTCTGTGATAACTTTTCTTGGCCTCTGAGTATAAGGCAGTACCCCTTTGAGATGAAGTTCTTATAAGCTGCTTTCAGTTGAGGTAGGACAGAGAATTCCTTTTTGGCCAGGTCTCATATTGAAAGGCAGGAGAAGCTCAGAGTGACCTTCTTGCTTCTGAGGCCCTCCCAATCACCTTCAGTTCAAAGCACTTTGGGGTCGCATTTTCTGAACCCCTAGAAAGAGGAAACAGGCAAATGTTGAATTTGTTCCATTAACTACAAATTGTTTATATGTATTTTCTTTGCCATTTTTCAGTTTCCAATCGTATAGAATAAAAATGGGGGATAAGTTTGTATCTGCTATATAATCAAGAAGTTATGTTCTTTTCTCTATTTAATAGATAATTTGTAATGATTCTATATTATTTTAGTTAATAAATATTATGGACTAGATCATATTTAAAATTTTTTATGTATATTTTAATTTACTATAACCGTTACAACTTCGAGAAAGAGATTTACTGGAGAGATAATGTCCAAATTCACACAGGTCAACAGAAGCCACAGAGAATGGAACTGTGGGCTTGAATTGCATCTGTGTTTTCTGTTCTTCTCTCTCATCTCTGCTTTTGCCATCTTGCTGTCTTCCTTGTCTTGTAATTTACACTGACCTTCATCATCCTAAAATATTCTGTCAGCAAAGTTTAACATTGTTCAGGGTTAATAGTGAGTGAAAAACAATGTATAGATGTGCTCATATTAAATATTAGCTCCACATGGAATGTTATCCAGTGATTGATCCAGGCTGTGTCAGGTGCATCCCTGAATCGTCTGCCATGACCAAGCCAATAATGGGCCAAGATAGGGAGAGTGTGAGGGAGTATCCAAGAAAAACAAAACTACTACACAGCTTAAGGAGCATTTAGTTATTCAAAATATTTTAAGTACTCTTGGTTAGTTTATGAAGGCATTTTTCCCAGAAAAATTTCTAACTATTACAAGATATTAAAGAGATTTCTAAGGTCTTCTCTGGAAAGAATTAGGAAGTATAAAAGTTCATGTCTCAAAATGACATTAATTCATTATCATAGTTTGATAATTATTTTTATTTTAAAAATATCATTAATTGTTAAAAGCACAACACACTTCTGTTACACTACCATTTAGAGATATATAAAGTTAACATTTTAGATGTAATTTTTTCACTATTATTTTAAATTGTATATAAAATGTATTAATTTTCTTGAATTTTTTTTTGAAAAAACATACATTTATTTGTATCCTTTTGCTCCTTAGTACTATATTATAAACATATATCCATATCATAAGAGATTTTACTCTAAACTTGTTTTATTGGCTGCACAATACCCCAACAGATAGTTCCATCTTGTTTATTTAACGAACCCCCTATTGTTGGATATTAAGACGTGTGTATAATAATTTGATAAACAATCCTCTAGATAAATATTTACACACAAATATAATTGTTTTCTCTTGTTGTTTTTTTTTTTGACACAGGGTCTGGCTGTGTCACCCAGACTGCAGTGCAATTGTGAGATCTCGGCTCACTGCAGCCTCCCCCTCCTGGGCTCAAACTATTCTCCCACTTAAGCCTCCTGAGTAGCTGAGACTACAGGCGCACACCACCATACCTGGGTAATTTTCATCTAGAATTGCTTTCTTTAGATAAATTTCTAGAAATGATAAACAATGTATTAAGTATTTTATACACAGCAATATATTTTATTAGTTAAATTAGTGGCTAGTCATCTCACACAATTCAATTCATACATCAATATCAGGTTTGTATCTGGTGTTTCATCGAGTGTCAAGTGGAAGCTGATTATCTTTTATGAAATTAGAGAGTATAAGAAGAAAAATCAGGCAGGATGTAAAATACTAGCAAGGCATTTTAATGAGAATTGTACTGACTTTTTAATTTGACTGTTCTTTCAGCATTGTCTGAAAAAGTCTGATTTTACATTGAAATTTTTTGACATATTTCAGTGAGAGATACGTGGGAGAGATAGGAGAGATAAGGAAAGTATACTCATAGGAGTAAGGATGATTATCTTCATTTTAGCATTACAAAGCCTGACAAGTCTGAAATTTAGAGAAACAGGCATCAGCCTGAACACTCAGGCAGGAATTAGCACTGCAGTCTTGAGGCAAAATTTCTTCTCTAGAAAACCTCAGTTTTTGCTCTTAAAACCTTCAACTGCTTAGATGAGACTCCACCCACATTATTAAGAGTAACCCCTTTTACTTAAGTCAACTGATTGTAGATGCTAGCCACATCTACAAAATACCTTCCCAGGAACATCCAGATTAGTATTTGATTAAATACGTAATCAGTATTTGATTAAGTCCCATAACCTTACTAAGTCAACACATAATACTAGTCATCGTGAGGGCTTATACATTAAAACTATGCGGATATATAAAGACTGGACACCGAATTCTATAACCCTAGTAAATCCTGGAATATACTGTATGTCCTTTATGAACATTTTCTAAAGCTGTAGTAATCTGCTGTTCGCATATTAATTTATTGTTTTAATACTTTAGTGCTCAAACAATAGAAACAGGCCTTTGTGCCAATTTCAAATGCCTTCTACTAGTTTTTTACTATTACTGTAAAAATTACCACAAACTTGGTGGCTTAAAAGATTTATCACATCTTTGCAACATAAATGTATTTTCATATAATTCTAGAGACCAGAATTCTGAAATTGCAGCTAAAATAAGGTTATTGGTAGAGTGGCATTCCTTCTGGATCCTCCAGGGGAGAATCTCTTCCTTGCCTTTTCTGGCTTCTAGAGTCCACCTGCATTTCTTGGCGTGTGGCCCCTTCCTCCATTTTAAAAACCACAAGTGTAGCATCTTAAAAATTTTCTCTTCTCTGACCTCTGCTTCCATCACCACACCTCCTTCTCTGACTCTGACCTTGCTGCCTTCCTCTTATAAGGGTTACCTTTTTTATTGCATTGGGTACATAGGAATAATTGAGGATAATCATCTCATCTCAAAATTCTTAACCATAATCATATCTGCTAAGCACCTTTTGTCATTTGAGATAATATATTCACAGGTTCCAGAGATTAACACACAAACATTTTTGGGGTACCATATGCTCATTATAATTTCTCTGTATTTATTGTCCTGAAAAAAATAGATAATTGTTTAAATAGCATATGAATATTTATGTTCATTCTATGTTTAGCCTCAATTTTAGCATATTAGTTTGATTAGCCTTCAGAGAGAGGTACTAACATTATTAGAAGATAGTTCTCAAAAGATAAAATAATGTCTCTTATACATATATAACATAAACACATGTCAAAGATCTAATGTAACTGATTAATTAATGAGAGAATCAGTAAAATAGTTATTTCAAAGGAGAATTCAAAATATCACATGTACATGAGTCAATCAAAAATGCTGAAATTAATTTAGAAGAAGATGCAAAACTGGCTTTTTTTCCCCCATTTCCCCCATTGGATATGAAGCAAAATTAATTATTTTCATGTCTGTAGTCAAGAATGCTCTCATTTCCTATTGGTCATTCACAACTCAGTTATAAAATAGCTCAAAGAAAATAATGTTGCAAAAACTAGATAAACTGAAAAGGTACGCTGTTAAATCACTTAAACACTTCCATTAAGTCATTCAATAATTTTTTAGTGAATTTCAAAGTCTTTCACAATGTTTTCTGACAACATTTTTACTAAATTGGCATTTAGTAAATCTATCAAAATGGAAAGGAAAGGCATATCTTAAAGTTTATACTAAAAGTCAAAATTAAAAACAGAAATAACTATTTATTTAAACTTTATGTTTAAATACTACAATTCTAAGGACAAAACAATACACTAATGGTTATGACGAATGAGTACAAAATTCTGTTCTACTTGCACCAATATATCCTCAATTTAGTGATTTTGAAAAAGTGATAAAATTAGATTGACTTTTATTCTCTAAAGTTTACTTTAGATTTTATTTCAGATTTTTTTACATTTACAATGCTTTATTTCAGATTTTTTTTTACACTTACAATGTTTTTACATTCATTTTTAAAGCACATTAAAAGAAACAAAATGTGTGCCTTCACAAGTACATTAATTCCTAAAATGAAAAATATTTAACATGACTGCTAAATTCTAAATTCTTATTTTCTAATAAAATAAATTGTAGAAGAGAAAATAAATTAGAAGAGAAGAACTGTTACTAATATGTTTTGTTTCACCAGGATTTTGAGATCTAGTGAGATTGCATTCAAGTGAAAATAGGAACATACATTTGTGCAATATTCGCACTTTACATTATTTTAAGAACCAATTAATACCTCAAAAATGTCAACCTTTCAGAAAAAACTTCTATGATTAGCAATCACAAACTTACCTATTTACAAGTATTCTGGAAGTATCTCTTGAACAAAGTTCTTTACTATTCCACAGTTATCTCTTCTAAAGTTTTAAAATACCATTTTCTATTCACAGTCTGTTTCCTTACCATCCACTCAGGCCACAGCTTCAGAAGTTCTACAGAATATCAGCCTTGACATTCTAATTTAATAAATGAGTTGACTTTAACTTTCTTTCTCTTTTACTTCTTTGCAGCATTTTTATTCTATAATGTCTTTTCCCCCAGGACTGAGGACTTAATTAAGTTGTAGTTAGTATTAGTTTGCTAGGACTGCCACAACAAAATACTACACACTGGGAGACTTACTTATTCCTCACAATTCCAGAGTCTGGAAGCCCAAGACCAAGGTGTCAGCAGATTTGGTCTCTCTTGGGCTCTCTCCACTTACAGATGGCCGCCTTCTCACTGTATCCTCACAGGACCTTTTCTCCATGTGTGTACACCCTTGGTATCTTTTTTTTTTTTTTTCTTTCTTTTTTTTCTACAGAGTTTCACTCTGTTGCCCAGCCTGGAGTGCAGTGGTGTGACCTTGGCTCACTGCAACCTCCATCTCCCACGTTTGAGCGATTCTCCTGCCTCAGCCTCTGGAGTAGCTGGGATTACAGATGTCCATTACCACACTGGCTAATTTTTGTATTTTTAGTACAGATGGGGTTTCACCATGTTAGCCAGGCTGGGCTCGAACTCCTGACCTCAAGTGATCCACCTGCCTCAGCTTCCCAAAGTGCTGGGATTTCATGCATGAGCCACCGTGCCCAGCCCCTGGTATCTTTTCTTATAAGGATGTCAACCCTATTAGGTTAGGAATACTGCTTTATGACCTCACTTAACCTTGATTACTTCTTTAAAGGGTCTATCTTCAAATACAGTCACATTGGAGGTTAGGGCTTGAACATAGAAATTTTGAGGACACCTCACGCAGTCCATAGCACCCCTTAGCTTCGATGCTAAAGTGTTCTCTAGATTTGTCTATTACATCACTGACCCCTCTTCCCCAACTCTTCATTTTCATTCCTATTCTCTAAAAGCAAATGTTTTCTAGACCTTCTCTTTTCTTTTTTCTCCTCTGTAAAGTACTTTCTCTTTCTCTTCTTTTCTATCCGTTTTTCATTTTAGTCAGTATTATTACCTCTCACAGTTTCTAAAATAATCTCATTAATGTTGGCTCCATGATTTATTTTCCTGGTCCCAATCTCCCTCAAAGTTCAGATTCACAACTCTTGTGGGAAATATTTATCTATGTACCCCCTTTACATGACAAACTCAAACTTTCCAGAGCCAAACTCATCATTTACATTCTGAACTTACTTCTCGTGAGTTCTATTTTTCTGAGCACAGTCATATTCTGCTACCCAGATCAATTCCTGAGTCACCATTGCCAATACATTATTTCTAATATATTTTTCACATCTAAGGCCTCCATTTTACTTCCTTTGTTATTTCCACATTTCAGGTGTTTATTGTGAGATCGATTATTTCATTAGTCGCTTTAGCTGTTCTCCCAACATCCAGTCTCATCCCTGAACAGCAACACTGGTTGATGTTTTCAAAACATAGTATTAATTTCATTGCTTCACTGTTTTTCAATATTCACTACCTTCCATAAGGTGCTACATAAAATTTAGGGAGCCAGATACTGGCTCTCCAGTATATGTCAGGATCCACCCACAAGTAACTATTCACTATTTTTTCAAGCATGATTTGCACTTTCCTGACTGTAGGTATTTGGCTTTTAGACTTTCAGAAATGGTTGAAATAAAAAGAATGGCAATTTTTAAGTCAACCATGTCTGGAAATGAATTCTATCTTTCCCATAATTTGTATCTCTTACTTTGGGCAGTACTTAATCACTTTAAGCAATTTCTTTCCTCCTTTCGTCTCTACTTAAAAAAATATAAAAAATTAGCTGGGCATGGTGGCGGGCACCTGTAGTCCCAGCTACTTGGGAGGCTGAGGCAGGAGAATGGCATGAACCCTGGAGGCGGAGCTTGCAGTGAGCTGAGATAGCGCCACTGCACTCCAGCCTGGATGACAAAGCGAGACTCCGTCTCAATAAATAAATAAATAAATAAATAAATAAATAAATAAATAAATAAACAAACAGTTAAAAAAAATTTTTAAATGAGGGAAAAAGTATTTAAATTACATGTGTATAAAATACTGCAAATTTTTAGGTCCTTTAATATACTTTTATCCTCTGCTTCTTACCTATGATAATAGGATTCTTTAAATTTTTACAACATAGTTCTTACTATTGCTTTGGTAAAACTTTCCCATACTAAATTAATTTTTAATTAATGTACTTTTAAATGGATTTTTTAAAAGATTTTCCTCCCCCACGTTTTGCAAAGCTATTTGTGCTAGATATAAAAGATGCTACAATTTATTTTGGTAAATCATTGGGCCACATTAATGGCCCAGTGGATAGATTTGACAAAAGAACTTACATTATAAATGATAAAAGTTTGGGTATAAAAATTGAGGAACATTTATACTATGGCCTATCCAATAGATTTTTAAAGCAGAAGCACACAAATAATACAGTCATTGGCAAACTATGAAAGAGGTTTATTCAGGTTTCTGGTTAAATACATCTAGATATGGCTTTTGATTCTAAAATCTATGCATGAGAAGAAACAATCTTGGTAAAATAAATGTTGCTGTTAGTGTATTCTCTCCTTCCAAAATGCTTTCTGTAATTTTAACTTTGGACTGAAAATACAATGATGTATTAATAGCTTAAATGGTCAAATATGGTTTTGTATATTTTAAATTTATAATAAAAAGCAAAAAGGATTTATATTAGTGACAACACATCTTTAGGGTAACAGAATGGAGAAAATTACATTTTAAAGAGGCTCCATAGAGAGCAATCAACACATGATTCTTATTCGGGTTAGCAATTTCTTTATGAAAAAATTTATTAATCTGTTTTTGTATGTGAATACAGTAAAACTTGAAAAGCAACCATAAAGAATGCTTATGGATATATTATCTACTTTTTTTTTTGTAAAACGCCAATAGGACTTAAAAAGCTATTATTAAGATTATTTATGGCTTGTTTTTACTCTAGTTATCAGGTGTTTAAGAAAGTACTTGACATGGTACAATATATATTAAAGCATAATAAACTAATCATTTAACGTTTGCAGATACTTTATATACACAGGTCGTACAATTTGCAAACCAATAAAACAAAATTAAACAATAAAGCAATTGTGCATCTTTTTTTATCTGGAGAAAAAGAATTTGGCTTGAATTGCAAATTATTGGATTTCCATTTTTCACTTTTCACTATTGTAGTAATTTTTGTCTATGACAGTTAAAAAGAAAACTTTTGAGGTGGGTTATGACTTCAAACATTTAATACCCTTTCATCTCCCTCCTCTCTTCTCTTTTTCAATTTTCCTTCTTCTTCTTTTCCTTTCTTTCTTCCTTCCACCCATCTTTTATATATTTGTATTCTGTATGTTTACCGCAAGTAAATCACTGTGCTTTGAGAGGTGGAGGTGAAGAAATAACTACATCATCCCTGACTTCAATGTGCTTCATCTAATGAAAGAAATTACATATAAGCACAAGATAGCAGTACTTTGAATTAAGTGCTGTGATCTGAATGTATAGTTGTAGCACACTCTGGAAAAGAACTTTGTGGAGTGATGGTCAGATAAAACTTCAAAGAGGAAATGCTGCTTGATATTGTTTAAAAGAAGGAAAACCGATCCAGCATACAAAGAACAAGAGGCCATTTCCAGTAAATACCACATGTAGAATTTATTCATGTTTGCTAAAGCCACGTTTTATAAGAGGGATTTTCATGTCTACGTTTATGACTCAGAGTACTAGAATAACTAGTGGAACCACATCTGGAGCAGACAAGGAGTTAATTCTTTAGCTAAGAAATTTTGAAGACTAGCAGCAACAGCAACAATAAAACAAATGGAAAAACAACATCCCTATAATGAAGAATATGAATTGTATATATGGTTATAAGACAGCTTACTAAAACAATTATATTCAACATCTAGAAATAGTACATAATGGCCTTCAATTTTTTTTCTCTACTAAAATTAATGAAAACCAATTGCCAAGTCCAACTATGAGACCTTCCGTTTTATCTTCTACTACTAATTTCTCATCCTGCTTTCTTCCCATACTGCTATCCCATTTAATAGATTCTCATTCCTTTCTTGGTCTAGTCAGCTCTGTCCTGAAATGGTCCATTTGTCATATTAGAAACTTTATCCCTAATTTTAGAAAACTCTTGTTCCTTTTGTGAAGTGCTAATAAATATATGGATTTTAGGTACAGAGACATTGTCCAATGCGTTTGAAACATGTTTTCCTCCAGTGCATTCTGTTAAATGCTACCACACGCTATTCATTATCCTGGAAATGGTTTCTGTCTTTTTTTATGGAACTGTAGCTTTATGTCTCCTTTGAACATTGTCTGTTAGCTGACTCCCCTTTTCTGTCTGCTTTATACTTTGCTAGAGTTGGAAGAGTGGCTATTTCTGACTTCTGAGATAAAAACATTAATTTCCAGGTACTGAGCTGAGAACAGATCCCCAAATACAAAGAAATATGGATACCATTGTATTGCCCATTAAACAGTCCCTCTTTCTGCAGGAGCTTGGATTTTTTTTATTGTTCAACCTTCTACATCTCAATCACAGGTTTAAAAGCATAAAACAGCATGGTCAATTCAGGAAACAGAGGGGACTTTTATTTATGGCTAGACCAACTGACTAGGGAAGCAGTAGGAGACAAAGCTAGAGGGTAAAATATAGGCTTAGTAATGGTAGACTCTGACATGTGCTAAATATTTCTGCTTTTTACAGTAGACTGCGCAGAGCTACTAAAAGGTTTTCAACAGAAGGCAACATTTTCAGATTTTCATTTTAGCTATATCACTCTGGTAGGGAAGGGATTCATTTCTTAGAAATGATATTTACAAAAATACAGGTAAATTAGAAGTTACTGTAAGACTGCCTGCTCGAGAAGAGGTTGTTAAGTGACATTTTGATAAGGGCATTCTTGACATGGTATATTTGATGCTAGGGGCATTTGGATTACATTATATTATATTATATTATATTATATTATATTATATTAATTATATATGTGTGAATGTGTGTGCATACATATGTGGATATGAGTTAGATTTTATATCAGTCTTTCTAGATGTAGATATATACATATATATTCATATGCATGGATTAAAACCTTAACTCAAACCCCCTTCCTATCTGCTCATTCGTTAGTAATGGTTTTTATGACCACAGCTTGTACACATCTGACAATCCTCAAACTCACTACATTTCTTTAATACCTCTGTTTCCATATCAAAATAAAACATACTAAAACCTGTTTTTTGTTACCAAATCACTTGCATGTTTTAGGTCTTTAAAAATATAATTCTGAACATTTGAAATACATTAAAATATACCTGGCTCAAACAAATGATTGAAGTCACAAGATCATAGTTAAAGCCTTTTGTTTCCATCTTATATTTGTCAGGTTAGGAAAGAACAATGATTTACACTGACCAGAGAAAAAGAGAAGAAAAGAAAAAGAAAATAAAAGAAAAGAAAAGAGAAAAGAAAAGAAAAGAAAAGGAAAGAAAAGAAAAAAACACCAAAAGCAATGGCAACAAAAGCCAAAATTGACAAATGGGATCTAATTAAACTAAAGAGCTTCTGCAGAGCAAAAGAAACTACCATCAGAGTGAACAGGCAACCTACAGAATGGGAGAAAATTTCTGGAATCTACCCATCTGATAAATGGCTAATATCCAGAATCTACAAAGAACTTAAACAAATTTATAAGAAAAAAATCAAACAACCCCATCAAAAAGTGGGCAAAGGATATGAACAGACACTGCTCAAAAGAAGACATTTATGCAGCCAACAGACACGTGAAAAAATGCTCATCATCACTCGCAATCAGAGAAATGCAAATCAAAACCACAATGAGATACCACCTCACACCAGTTAGAATGGCAATCATTAAAAAGTCAGGAAACAACAGGTGCTGGACAGAATGTGGAGAAATAGGAACACTTTTACACTGTTGGTGGAACTGTAAACTAGTTCAACCATTATGGAAAACAGTATGGCGATTCCTCAAGGATCTAGAACTAGAAATACTATTTGTCCCAGCGATCCCATTACTGGGTATATACCCAAAGGATTATAAATCATGCTGCTATAAAGACACATGCACACGTGTGTTTATTGCGGCACTATTCACAATAGCCGAGACTTGGAACCAACCCAAATGCCCATCAATGATAGACTGGATTAAGAAAATGTGGCACATATATACCATGGAATACTATGCAGCCATTAAAAAGGATGAGTTCATGTCCTTTGTAGGGACATGGATGAAGCTGGAAACCATCATCCTCAGCAAACTATTACAGGGACAGAATACTAAACACCACATGTTCTCACTCATAGGTGGGAATTGAACAATGAGCACACTTGGACACAGGAAGGGGAACATCACACACTGGGGCCCGTCGTGGGGTCGGGGGAGTGGGGAGGGATAGCATTAGGAGATATACCTAATGCAAATGACGAGTTAATGGTTGCAGCACACCAACATGGCACATGTATACATATGTAACAAACCTGCTCGTTGTGCACATATACCCTAGAACTTAAAGTATAATTTAAAAAAAGAATTTAAAAAAACCACATAATTTAGTCATTAAAAATAGAGTACTGAATTCTGACTATTGAAATATTTGGAAATTTCATGACTGGGCCTTGTGAGTTCATTCTGAATGATACCAAAAGTATCAAGGCGTAGCCACCTCAGAAGTTTTGAGATGAGAAAAAAAATATTAGTTTTAAAAAGAATGGGGAATTGACATACATTTGATTAGTACTGATTTCATTTCTTGGAATTTGCTTTTGCTTTAATATGGGTTACAAAAGGGCACCAAGAGTGGGGAGAGAGAGACGAGAAAGCTAGAGGGCCCAGAAGGAATAGGGTCTAGGGGTTCTGCTGCAGAGCTTATTTGGTGATTTTAATACAATAACAAATCAATGCCCTCATATTTTGATATTACCATGTTGACTGCTCAATGGCTGCAGCAAATTAGCCACAAAATTGTGTTATTTCAGATGAGAATTTTGAAGCAAGATTGTAAAAGTAGGAATTAAGAGAGTGACAAA
The DNA here is from genome assembly GCF_003255815.1 of Theropithecus gelada. Classification (NCBI taxonomy): domain Eukaryota; kingdom Metazoa; phylum Chordata; class Mammalia; order Primates; family Cercopithecidae; genus Theropithecus; species Theropithecus gelada. The sequence goes on along the minus strand of NC_037670.1, from coordinate 122,742,603 downwards.
CATACGGGAGGCATTGTTGAGAGAATAAACAGTTTCAGATTTGATATGCACAATGGCTAAAGAGAAGTTGACAAGTCTGAAAACAACTCACATGTTTCTGATTTTGGGATTGAAAGGATTAGTGCCTTTTATTTTTAAGGTATTTATTAAGCATCTGTTGTGTGCCAAGACTGTTCCAGATGTTCGAAATAGTGCAGTAAACTAGACAGACTTGTCCTTCTCTTCATAGAAATTTTATTCTGGTGAAGCAGAGCAATCATAATCAAATAAGCAAATAAATAAAGTTTGGCAATGGTACATAAAGTGAAAAGAAGGCATATAGGAAAGGGTTATTTTCAAAAGAGAAAGAAGAGGACTCATTCAGGACATGACATCGGAGCCAAGACTTGAGAAAAGTGTGGAAATGAATGAATAGTATTTCTATTGCCTTTGGCCTAATTGTATTTATATCCTGGGCTTTGGGATAGGTTCTGATTTGCATGTCTATCATAATGTTAATTTCTTATTATTTTTTCACAATCCAACTGGGGAACTACTTTTCATCACTCACTAAACCAAGTTTTGAAAGCAGCGCAGCTGGCAGGAGGTCTTTAGTTTTCTATTACAATATTGTTGGTAACTTCCTTTTCCAAACTTTACATGCTGTTCTAGACACATAGTATCTGAATCATGATCCCTAGAGATAGATACACACTTCTTATAAGAATGTTGAATCCCCGAAACATAGAAATCAGTCATTTCTCTGCTCTCCCAATCACTACCCGACAGGTGAGAGTTTAACTTTTGTCTTACATTAAGATCGCAGCCATGCCGCCAACTTACTTCTATAGAGTTTGTTCAGATTTTCAAAAATGTCTTTAAAAACTTTGGAATTTTAAAATGGTTTTAGTGATGAATAAGGAAAAACTTTTGCTGCCGTATTTTTGACCCTGCTACACGTTTGGTGATTTCAGTAAGTAAAGGGGTGATTGCAGCCAAATCCAAGTTTGTGTTTATGTTGTTATAGAGGGATCAAGTAAGCATGATTTATATATATATGAAAAGTGGAAGATGGAGTCCAATAGATAGATGGATTCAGGTGTTTTCATATTCATCAGGCGTGTTCCTCAAAAGTCCTTTATTCCATCTTTATTGAAGTTTATTAGTAAGCTACTTAAAATGTTAGAAGTTATGTTTTTGAGAATCTGAATTCTTACTACAGCTAAAATCATAAATTATCTGTGGTGACTGAACTCTAATTATGGCAAAGCAAAATTAAAGCAATATTATATTAATTATTATTAATTATATTACTTTCTCTTTATTATTCTGTTTTTTTTTTCCTTTTGCCATGTCCATGTCCTCTTGCCTAAATTACTTGTAGAATAACACTCATCAGAACTGTGGTTGATAATAACCTCAGGATAATTTAGCATGGGCTAGAAACATTTGCATTCCAGGGATGAAAACCACTTTACAAATTGCTTAATTAATATGATACACGCTATTCAAAGAACAAGTGTACTGCTGGGCTCTATATAGCTTACTTACCTGTGCTTTGTAAATTGTAAATAATAAATGCTAATATTCCAAACAACTGGATTTCAAATAGTTTGTAAACAAGAAGAAAAAATGTTACAAAAGAAAGTTTTCGACCATTTTCTTCTATTATTACTATGAGAAATTCATCTTCTAGAATGATCTACACTCAGTAGTCATTCACATGTGCACATTTCAAGCACAAACTTCTGCATCTATGTTTGTAATCTTAGATGCACACACACATATAAATGTATACATAAACTGATATAAAGTTTAATGAAATGAAATTTCCTTGCATTTTTTACAATTGATACCCTAATATTTTCTATTCTATTCCATTCTTCTTATTTTTAAAGTTTAGTTTTTTAAGTAAAGTTTTTTAAAGATTATTAAGCTAATTCCACAAATTGCTAGTGGTTTATAACCCACAATTAGTAAAATGGCCGTGTGTATTCTGATAACATGTATATGTAAAGAAAGAAAGAAATGAATAATGGAAAAAAAAGAGAGAGAGGGAGGAAAGAAGAAGGAGAGAAAGAAGAAGGAAGAGAAACATCTTTCTGAATACAAATATATGCTCTCTAAGCTTCTGAAAATCGAAAATATGTGGAAGAGTACAAATCAACATTAACGTTGATTACCTAAGTGAGGTGAGAGTGAGGATTGAAAAGGCATGAGAGTCTTTTATATTTGTGGTTTAAAATCCAATATTTGTATACGTGTGTATACACATAAACATATATTATTTATATATATATATGCATACTATATATGTATATACACATATGGAGATACATAAAAGTACAATATTTATGTTTATATGGAGAGAGAGATATATATATATAGGGAAAGAGAGACAGAAAAATTATCATTGTTAAATTTATTATGCTGCAATAGAATTTGAAAAAATAGCAACATACGATATAGGTTGTCACTTTTGCAAAGTTTAACAAACATCTTATGAAACACATAACACCAACCAACTTCCTGACTAAAATTAGGATGGAGGTTTCTCTTTCATTCTAAAGAGAAAGAATTCAAGAGTGAGAAAGATGATCGTGGAGAGTTCTGGTGAATATGTATAATATATCTCACTAATGATAATATACACCAAGAGTGTGTGATGTGCTCAAGGCCACTTATTTAGTGTCAGAAAAGTATCTACAAACAGATTTACTAATTCTCATTCTAATGTTTTTGGGTTTTTTTTTTTAAACTTCATCAATGGAGAATGATTAAGATTTAACTGAAATATATAATAGGTCGCTCCCTAAAGCATTTTTGTTGACTTTTTTTTTGAATTATGACCCACTATTACTTAAAAGGTCATGCCAAAGATAGTGGGATGTAAATTGAAAGCATCAAAGTTGGACACAGTGGCTGTGGACTAATCCTAGAGACTAGAGAGGTTTAGCCAGGAGGGTTGCTTGAGCCCAGGAGGTTGAGGCTGCAGTGAGCTATGATCATGTCACTGCACTGCAGCCTGGGCGACAAGGAAAGGTCTCATCTCTAAAAGACAAAACAACAAGAACAACAACAAAAAGACCACCAAGGGTACTTTAAAATTGATCTATGTATCAGGAGTAACCACATTAGTACTAAAAATTTCCAAATCCATATGAACAAGTTTACGATAACTTAGTAAACTCAGCCATTTATTTATATAGTCATTGTAGAATTATTTATTTCAAAACATTTTTAATTCTTCATTTGAATGCTTGTTTATATGGAAGTAAATCTTCCAATACAGAATGATTAAGTCAATATTAATAATATTTATATGTAAAGAGATATTTTAATGTATATTCCTTAGTTGTTTACCAATGTGTTGCTATTTTCAACAGTGTCTAGTTCAGTTACATAAGCAATAAGTGAGTGAGAGAAAGTAGGTGAATGTGAATTAACTTGACAACACTTCTTTTATTCTTTCTTTCTAGAAATAAATTATAAAACCACTAAGGTAGAAAGAAATTTTGACCAGTGCAGACAGCTTCTTATTTTAGTATTTTGTAATTCCTCTAAACTAATTTGTCTTTTATTCTCTCTAAAGGCAGAGTTCTAAGATTAACTTTCCTTCCTTGTTTGAACTACATGTTTACATGAATTAGCTAATCATATTATCTTGGTATCAGAAAAAAAAATACCTTTATCTCACTTTTAAATTGTGTTGCATTTTGCAAGCACTTTATGCAGTGTCTGTCAAATATTAAGTGCTCCACAAATATTTGTTAAATTAATGAATTAGTGATTATTACTTGGTTTCTTAAATGGACTGTGGGTAGGCAGATGAGCAATTAGTAGCCCCTAGCTGAATCTATTTCCAGAGGACTTTCTAGAAGTTACATTAGTACAGAACTTAATTTATTTTCTAAGAAGCAAAGCTTTAGTGGTTCTTTCAATTATGTAATTTTAAGGTATGAAATGTTATATTATTCTGGAAGAATCAGGTAATAAGATAAATTTTAATGTTATTGGATTTTGTTTTTAGCAAGGCAAATACTTGGGCCTTAAAGTATGTACACACATATAGTCTTCTACACATTCATTGGTTTGGAACATTTTTTAAGAATATTAGAAAAGTAGTGAGAAATTCTTTCTTTCTTTCTTTTTTAATTTATTTATTTTTTATTATTGTACTTTTAAGTTCTAGGGTACATGTGCACAACATGCAGGTTTGTTACATATGTATACTTGTGCCATGTTGGTGTGCTGCACCCATCAACTCGTCAGCACCCATCAACTCATCATTTACATCAGGTATAATTGCCAATGTAATCCCTCCCTCCTCCCCTCTCCCTATAATAGGCCCCGGTGTGTGATGTTCCCCTTCCTGTGTCCAAGTGATCTCATTGTTCAGTTCCCACCTATGAGTGAGAACATGCGGTGTTTGGTTTTCTGTTCTTGCAATAGTTTGCTGAGAATGATGGTTTCCAGCTGCATCCATGTCCCTACAAAGGACACAAACTCATCCTTTTTAATGGCTGCATAGTATTCCATGGTGTATATGTGCCACATTTTCTTAATCCAGTCTGTCACTGATGGACATTTGGGTTGATTCCAAGTCTTTACTATTGTGAATAGTGCCGCAATAAACATACGTGTGCATGTGTCTTTATAGCAGCATGATTTATAATCCTTTGGGTATATACCCAGTAATGGGATTGCTGGGTCATATGGTACTTCTAGTTCTAGATCCTTGAGGAATCGCCATACTGTTTTCCATAATGGTTGAACTAGTTTACAGTCCCACCAACAGTGTAAAAGTGTTCCTATTTCTCCACATCCTCTCCAGCACCTGTTGTTTCCTGACTTTTTAATGATTGCCATTCTAACTGGTATGAGATGGTATCTCATTACGGTTTTGATTTGCATTTCTCTGATTGCGAGTGATGATGAGCATTTTTTCATGTGTCTGTAGGCTGTATGCATGTCTTCTTTTGAGAAATGTCTGTTCATATCCTTTGCCCACTTTTTGATGGGGTTGTTTGTTTTTTTCTTGTAAAGGCTAGGAGGATTGCAGCAAAAAGAGGCTGAGGATCTCCACCTTTCCCCTTTGAATTTCTAATTCATTACTTAATTTCTATTGTAAGGGATTGGTCCCAGCTGATCACACTGGAAGGAAAGAAAGATCCCAGGAGAACCTCACTTTAAGGGAAGGAGTTGAAACCCTTTTCTGGGCTTTCAAGATTTGAGCCTATATGGCTGTAAGGGAGAGCTAGGTCTGATCATCCCAAGGCACTGATACTGGAATATCTTCTGATCATGCTCCTTGGCCCTGTGGTTATGCTGTAAAGGTAAGGCTGTTTGCACAAGTGTAGCTGATTGTAACACTGGTTAAAAAAACTATCTGCTCTCCAGTCTTAAAGTCGTATAGCATTTGTACTGCTATAACAAAATATCTGAGACTGTAAAGAACAGAAGTTTATTTTTTATTTTTTTAATTTTTTTATTATTATTATAGTTTAAGTTCTAGGGCACATGTGCATAACATGCAGGTTTGTTAAATATGTATACTTGTGCCATGTTGGTGTGCTGCACCCATCAACTCGTCAGCACCCATCAACTCATCATTTACATCAGGCATAACTCCCAGTGCAATCCCTCCCCCTCCCCCCTCCCCATGATAGGCCCCGGTGTGTGATGTTCCCCTTCCTGAGTCCAAGTGATCTCATTGTTCAGTTCCCACCTATGAGTGAGAACATGTGGTATTTGGTTTTCTAGAACAGAAGTTTATTATCGCACAGTTCTGGAGGTTTGGAAGCCCAAGAGCAAGGTACTGGCAGGTTTGGTTTTCTAGTAAAGCCTTTTCTTTGCTTCCAAGATGATGCTCCATTGCTGCATGCTCTGGAAAGGGCAAATTCTGCAACGTTACATGGCAGAGGCAGAAGGGCAACAGGACTGAACCCTGAAGTCTCTTTTCTAAAGGCCTTAATCTAATTCAGGTGCCCAAAACGATCACATTAGCCATTAAGTTTTAATACCTGAAATTTGGAGGGAACACATTCAAACACAGCACCCCCTTATGCCCTTCCAAGTCCAGAGGAACTGCTCTGGACTGGCCTGGTTGTGGGGAGAAAAATCTATGGTACTACCATCCCTCTTAGAGAAGCCTTCAGTAGTTATCATACTCTGGAAGTGAAGTGGATCACTTTACCTCAGGGCCTTTGGAAGCAGGACTCAGCTACAGAAGTATGAGAGGAGAGGTGAGGCAAGGGGAGGAGAGGTAAGAAGAGGAGAGGAAATGGGAGAGGTGAGGAGAGGAGAGGAAATGGGAGAGGAGGGGAGAGGTTGGGAGGCAACACTGAACCACTGCATCCTCTGTTTTACTGATCTTAATGTACCTCCATTACCCTAGTGCTTCCTGTTGCAGACAGAATCAGAAACCAGAATGCCAGAAGTTTGTATTCACAACTGATACATTGAAAATACAAATTATAAAATTAATAATTCAAATTTACATTTTGAAAACTAAATTGTTAAGGAAGGAGTATTGAGATTCTTAGATTGGGCGAAACTGAAGAGTCTTTTCAGTTCAGGGCATGACTAAGGGAAGTGACGTGGATAGGAACTGGCTTCAGGTGTACGTAAGAACTGCAGAGGTAAAGCTTAATCTAATGACAGAGGGGAAGAACTACCTGGAGTAGCAACATCTCTTGTTTTACTCTACACTCTTATATTCAACCCTCACAGATATCTATCTCATTTCGGGGACTTAGTCTTTGCTCTTTTTGTTGCCTGGGTTTTTCTTATTTAGGATATTTGATGGCCCTTCTTCTTCCTCTTTTTTTAAAAAGAAAGGGTCTCACTCTGTCATCCATGCTGGAGTGCAGTGGTGCAATCATGGCTCACTGCAGCCTACAGCTCCTGGGCTTAAGCCATCCTCCCACCCCAGCTTCCTGAGTAGCTAGCATTACTGGTGCCCACCTAATTTAAATGTATTTTGCAGAGACAGGGTCAAGCTGCGTTGCCCAGGCTGTTCTCAAACCTCTGGACTTAAGAAATCTTTCCACCTCAGCCTTCCAAAGAGCTGGAATTATAGGCAGAAGCCAGCACACCCTGCCAGAGGCTCCTCTATACATTATGTATTGCTATACAGTGAATCATCCAAATACTTAATGGCATAAAAGATCTGCAAACCGTGTCCTACATACCTTATCTAGCCTAACACCTGCTTTCTTTGTTTGTTTTGTTTTTTAATTTTGTTTACAGCATGTGAGCGAAAAAGGCTACTTAAATTTTTCAATGGTTGAAAACAATCCAAATATGTATAATATTCCCTAATATGTAAAGTTTTTTATAACATATCCATGCTCACTTAACTATTATCTATTAAGGTTACTGTCATGCTAAAATAGCAAAGTTGAGTATTTGCAATAGAGATGATATGTCTTGAAAAGCCTAAAATTTCTCCTCTCTGGCTGTTTATAGAAAGTTTTGCCAATTCTTATCCTAAAACAATGATAAAGATTTATTATCTCATGGTTTCTGTCAGTCAGAAATTCAAGAGCATTTCATTTGGGTAGTTCTGCCTTGGGTCTCTCATGGGGTCACAGTGAGACGTTGGTAGAGAATACAGTTCTGGGAAGGCTTGGCTAGAGCCAGAAACTTCTGACGATGAGGCTGACCACCAGAGTCTGCCCTTGGTTGTCAAAATATCATATATCCTCATACACAAAAAATAAACTCATACATCCGAAGGCCCTAGAGTCTCTTCCCTGTGAACCACCAGCTCAAATTCAAGGGTCTTATCTTCTAGAATAGTGTCAGTTGTGCTTTGCGTCTAGTTCCTTCTAACCTGTGAACTAATGGAAACTGGTTATCTGGTCCCTATATACTCAACATACAATGGTGGGGCAGGCATAGCAAAACTGCACAAGGCAGTCCTGATCAAAAAGAGGAGATTTGAGAGGCACACAGGAGTTACTTGGTCAACAGCAATTCTGAACTCTTGCTGACACAAGTGCTTGAGCCACATCTCTCATCATAGCTAGCTAAGACTTGGGCAGCCTTTTCTTATAGTGAAAGAGGGTCATACTCACAGTTTCCAGGAACAGAGTGTGCAAGGTTGTTTGAGAAATCCTAGTAAACTGTGAGCTTCCTCAATGAGCCTGGAGAGATTAGACAAATCTGAGATTTTGCAAGCTTGGCCAATGGGCTTAGAAAGCTTTTGTCTTCTTAGAGATAGTATGCCCTCATTGTGCTAAATTTGGTTTAGTCTAAGAAATACAAATGTAGATGTTGCAAAAAGCAGACTTTCCTCTGAGAAGAACATGCTTGTTTTGCTTTGCTGCGTCTGAGGTCTTGTGAAGGAAAAGTTGTAAATAATTGTTTTAATGCCTTTCAGGTGTAGCCTAAATGTTTCCCTGACTTTCAACATCTTTTAGGCTTCACAGATTTAGAAATGATAAATATTTAATGGTAGACTTGCAGAATGAAGTTGAAAAGGGTTAAATTGAAGGAAGATAAGAAAACATCTAGGTCATTACTCATCCTTTCGTAAAATTTATTTTAGAGCCATAAGAAAGAAATGAGATATCATACATTTTTTATCAACCACGTAGTAAAGAAACCCACAAATAAGCCAATGACTTTTTTTCAAACTGAAAATAGCTTTTTAAGTAATGCATATCAACTATGGAAATTAAAACATAAATATGTAAAATGTGATTTAAAATTATTAGAAATATTTGTTATTTAAAAAATGAATGATACAAAAGTGTGAAGTATAAAAAGTAAAAAGGTCTACCCTCACCCTGCCTCATGTAGAAGTAAATACTTCTAACTCTTTCAAATGATCCAGTCTGACCGGCTTCTGTGCCTCTCAATGTCTTTCTTCAATAGATTATATTACTGAAAATATTCTACAACTTCCATTTTTCATTTTGAAAGCATAGAGATCCTATATTTCACATGTGTGCATGTACTTTTTTTTTTTTTTTTTTGAGATGGAGTCTCACTCTGTCACCCAGGCTGGAGTGCAATGGCGTGATCTTGGCTCCCTGCAAGCTCTGCCTCCTGGGTTCATGCCATTCTCCTGCCTCAGCTTCCTGAGTAACTGGGACTACAGGTGCACGCCTGGCTAATTTTTGTATTTTTAGTAGAGACGGGGTGTCACCGTGTGAGCCAGGATGGTCTCGTTCTCCTGACCTTGTGATCCGTCCACCTTGGCCTCCCGAAGTGCGTGTACCTTTACCCATTTATGTAATGACTCAAATTCTTTAAAGTTCATTCTGCCTTAACCATGACGATATCCCTCACACCAAGTGATGTAAGATGATTTTAATGTGTGTTAGAACTCCTATAAATTTGTTTTCTAGACAATACATATTTTAGATTTATTTTCATATGTATTTATTTCATAACTTTATCATTTATCATAATATGTTGCGCATACAAAAAGTGCTCAGTAAATATATTTTTTCCTGCATGCCATTTAAACTGAACTAGAGGCAGTTTACTGTACATTTAAAAGGACTGGCTTTGGTGTCAGAAGCATCTGGGTTCAGATCCTGGTTTTGCCATTTTCTAGCTATGTGGTCTTGGGCATGTTACTTCAATTACAGGTGCCACTGTTTCCTCATTTGTATAAAATATTTCCTGCTCTGAACGTACTAGTATTTCCCTTTTCCACATTTATTTTGCCTCCTACTATCCAAGCATTCTCTCATCTCCTAACACTGATGGCTGTCCCTTCTGTCCCTGGAGTAACTATAACGAAACTTCCTCCATTATTCCAGTTGTGTTAGAAGCCACAGTTTACCAAACACTGAGAGTTATCTATGCAAGAGCTATGGAGGAGGTTCAGGTTCCTCCAGCACTTTCAGACTCAGATGAAGAGTGCTTTCAGGTATGTGGTTCATCTTGAAGAGCAGAGGCCTTAATGCCCTGTGGGGAGAAATTAGTCTAGTGACAGAGAAGAGGCAGAAGGAGCCGACAGATAAATTCCTTTCCCGTAATCTATCCGAGGACAGTTTTGAAATCTTCCATCATGAATGGTGGACGATATCCCCCTTGACTGAACAATCAGCTGATTTTCTTGTGAATCCACAACCAGCTCAGTAATAACAACTGTCAGCTACATTTGCTGTCTCTTCTTCGCAGTCTGATTTTTCCTTCTGACTTCACTTTTGTCATGCTGGGGTTGCACCTCCAGTAAGGCCTTAGCACATAAAATTTCAGACTCTGTTTTCTAAAGAACCTAGGCTAAGACATATCTAAACAGAGCTAACATGAGGACTAGTACTTAGAAAAATATTTGCAATGTAGTAAATTCTATACTTAAAAAAGAATAACTATTGCATTACAAAAGGATACAAATTATATTTTTAATATTTTACATGAATAAATGATAAATATGATATAGCATTATTTCAAAAGGACCTTCTAGCTCTAAACATTATGAGTTTATCTACAAAGTGATTTTTATACACAGGCACACACACACATGTCCAAGAACCCACTTTTACATATACATACATAACTCCAACGTATTTCCCACCCCCACACTTTAGTTCATTCAACTTGGTTATATAATCTATCAGAAATGTTTTTCATTCAGTAGGTAATTCATTTACTCTGTTATTTATCAGATATCTGTCAAGTAACTAACATGCACCTTGTATTGAAAGGTGTTGGAATACATTAGAGAGCAAAACATTGTCCCTGCCTTTTTGACCAAGACTGCTTATATTATTCCTTGTAATCCTCATGTTTGCATATTACTTCTTCTTGGCAGTTCTCAGATGTGTCCCTCACAGTGATTCTCAGGAACTGCTGACCTCTTTGCAACCCTTCTTCTTAGACTGGGATGCATGTAGTCTGTGCTGAAACAAAGGTTTGATGTTCCTGGCTGGAATCCAGACAGTCAGGGCAGTTAAAAGAAATATGGTTTGTAACCACTTTCACTGTTGCCTGCTGTCCAGAATGACCTACTCATCACCTCTAGGTCTTGCTGATTTTTCAAGTCTTGGTGGCTTGTTACAATATGACTGGGGTTGATTTTCAAATATAACTTTTCTTAAGGGATATCACACAGCAAAAATTGCCACTGCCTCAAGAATTATAGTTTCAGTAATCTACCTTTCAATACTAATACCCAAGGCAATTTTTCCTGAAGTGTGTCAGTGACAGACAGATGGATGAATCAGGAGAACGTTTCTCCAATCAACCCATGCTGATTCCTGATACAGTTTGTTATTCTAAAAAGCAGGATAATTTCTATGGCTGAAGATGCCCAGAGAATTAGTCTCTAAATCAGGGGTGCAAGAAAGAATTTACCACTTTAAGAAAACTAAAAATAATTTGATAAAAGTGAACATATGGAATCAACTTCAACTGAATTTTACCATTCTAGACTCCAAGCATTTAAGCATTGTTTGGAATATTGTTAATAAAACCAAAATCTTTTTCCCATGGGACTCAATTGTTTGAAATAAGGGTTCAGATTTTAGCTATTTTATAATACAGAAGCAGTAATATGCTACGATGATAGTAATAATAACATTATTTTACAAGTTTCTGCATACATTTATGTATACATATACATATTGTAGTACTTAGTGCTCTTTTATAAACCTTTATAGTGGTGCTTATTGACATACTTTGAAATTGTTGTTAACTTTTCTGCTTCTCCCCTGGATTCTAGGCTCCTTAAGTATAGACAGGGACTGTAGTTGCCCAACACTTTATCACCAGTATAACCAATTTGGTAAAATTGTTTGGCAGCATCTACTAAAGTTCAATATACATATACTCTAACTCAAAAGTTTTGCCCCTAGGTATACATCCAACATAATTGCATATGTGTACACATCAGTAGATTTCAACAAGAATGTTCTTGACTAGATGATGCAAGAAATACTTTTAGTGTGATGTAATCAATTGATACATTTTATTCATAATAATTTACTAATAAAAATTTAAACATAGATATTATGAGTATTCTCCCCAAATCTTATGATGTATCATCAAATGATTTTTTTCTGTCTGTATATTAGTTCATTCTCACATTGCTATAAAGAACTACCTGAGACTTGGTAATTTATAAAGAAAAGAGGTTTAGTTGACTCACAGTTCCACAGGTTGTACAGGAGGCATGGCCAGGAGGCCTCAGGAAACTTACAATCATTGCAGAAAGCAAAGGGGAAGCAGGAACCTTCTTCTCAAGGTGGTAGGAAAGGGAGAGTAAAGGGGGAAGTGCTACACACTTTCAAGCAACAAGCTCTCATGAGAACTCACTCACTATCATGAGAACAGCAAGGGAGAAATCAGTCCTTGTTCCAATCACCTCCCACCAGGTCCCTCCCCCAACATTGGGGATTACAATTCAACATGAGATTTGGGTGAGGACACAGAGCCTAATCACATCATTTGGCCCCTGGACCCTCCCAAACGTGATGTCCTTCTCACATTTCAAAACACAATCATACCTTCCCAATAGCCCCCCAAAGTCTTAACACATTCCAACATTAACTGAAAAGTCCAAGTCCAACATCTCATTTGAGACAAGGTAAGTACCTTCCACTTATGAGCCTGTAAAACGAAAAACACATTAGTTATTTCCAAGATACAATGGGGGTTGCAGGAATTGGGTAAATGCTCCCATTCCAAATGGGAGAACTTAGCCAAAATAAAAGGACTACAGGCCCAGTGAAAGTCCAAAATCCAGTGGGGCTGTCATTAAATCTTAAAGCTCCAAAATGATCTCCTTTAACTCCATGTCTCACATCCAGGCTACACTGATTCAAGAGGTAGGCTCTCATGGTCTTGGGCAGCTCCATCCCTGTAGCTTTGCAGGGTATAGCCAATGCCTTTCACAGAGTAGCATTGAGTGTCTGTGGCATTTCCAGGCACACAGTGCAAGCTTTTCGTGGATCTACTGTTTGGGGGTCTGGAGGATGGTGGCCCTCTTCTCACAGCTCCACTAGGCAGTGCCCCAGTGGAGATTCAGTTTCAGGGCTCCAATTCCACATTTCCCTTTGGCATTACCCTAGTAGAGGTTCTCCATGAGGGCTCCACTCCTGCAGCTGATTTCTGCCTGGACATCCAGGCATTTTCATACATCCTCTGAAATCTAAGTGGAAGTTCCCAAGCCTCAATTTTTTCCCTCTGCGCAACTGTAGACCCAACACTACACGGAAGTCACCGGAGTTATGCCAGGCACCATATCCTGAGGCTGTACAGAGCAGCAGGGCCCTGGGCCTGGCCCATGAAACCATTATTTCCTCATAGGCCTCCAGGCCTGTGATGGGAGGGAATGCCCTAAAGGTCTTTGAAATGTCTTAGAGGCATTTTCCCTTTGTTTTGGCTCCTCTTTACTTATGCAGATTTCTGCAACTGGCTTGAATTCCTTCCCAGAAAATGAGGTTTTCTTTTCCACCAAAGGTTCGAGCTGCAAATTTTCTAAACTTTTATGCTCTGCTCCCCTTTTAAATATAAGTTGCAATTACAGACCACCTGTTTTTGAATGCATATGAGCTTATATTTTTAAAAGCAGCCAGGTCACATCCTGAATGCTTTAGTGCTTAGAAATTTCTTCTGCCAGATACCTTAATCATCTCTCTCAAGATCAAAGTTAAACAGATCCCTAAAGCAGAGGCACAATGCATAGCAAGAGTGACCTTTACTCCAGTTCCCAATAAAGTTCCTCATCTCCATCTGAGACCTTATCAGCCTGGCCATCTCTGTCTATATCACTATCTGCATTTTGGTCAAAACCATTCAACAAGTCTCTAGGAAGTTCCAAACTTTCCCTTATCTTCCTGTCTTCTTCTGACCCCACAAAGCTGTTCCAGCCTCTGCCTGTTACCAGTTCCAAAGCCACTAACACATTTTCAGGTATCTGTATTGTAAGGCCCCACTTCTCTGGTACCAATTTTCTGTATTAGTCAGTTTTCACACTACTGTAAAGATATACCTGAGACTGGGTAATTTATACAGAAAAGAAGTTATTTGGTTTATGGTTCCACAGGCTGCACAGGTGGTATGGCTGGGGAGGCCTCAAGGAAATAACAATCATGGCAGAGGGCGAAAGAGAAAGTGCTACACACTTTCAAACAACCATATCTTATGGGAACTCACTATGATGAGAGCAGCAAGGGAGAACTCTGATCCAATCACCTCCCACGAGGTCCCTCCCTCAATACTGGGGATTACAATTCAACGTGGGATTCAGGTGGGGACACAGAGCCAAACCATATCAGTCTCTAATGATAAATCATAGGTAAGTTTATTTTGGTATTTCAGTCCTTTTAATATTAAAAGCTAAATAAATCTGGAAGGTGTTTATTTTGAATGTTCAGTTTTAACATAATAATTTTACATGTGATCAATTATTTCAGTTAAAATTTTCTATCTGAAATCACCTTTCAAAACAAAAGTATGGAATTTATGTGCCCTTTCATTATTCACTTACTGAAAACTTGTTTGCTAGCTTTAAAAAGAAAAAAAAGACTAGACAAAGCAGAGTGAATGCTTGTGAACACATTCTTTGTATTCTGGCTATCACTATAATGTAAATCTTCTACCAACATTCAAAGAAATAAAATAAAATGGAACAACAAAAACTCTTTTAGCGAGAGCCAAATAATTTCCAACAAAAATGTTAATATTTGTGGTCTATTTTCCTATTTTATGTATATTCCTACCTTTACACCATAATAAAGTTAACTATTGAGTCTCCTTATCACACTGCATAGTGGATTTAAAAACAGTGTTTCCAATGCAAGCAACCTTATGGCAGCAAGTATTAAATACAGGCGGTTTTATTCAGAGTTATAAACACCAGATCTAAACATTTTCTGTGTATAAGACTATTATTGGCTCTACTGCTTCACACTCTTTCTGTTTTTTTTCTTAGCTTTTCATTTGGTGTAGTATCTGGCACATAAGAAGCACTTAATAAAGTTGCTTCTTGTTTTTCTTATTGTTAACATAAGCTAAGTTATTACTTATTTTTCAAAATTAAATTTTGTATTGAATATAACATACATATGTAAAATCAGCAAATCACAAGTAAAAATTTGATAAATGTTCAAAAGTTAAAACAAAGAAAAATAAACCTTGTAACTTACCCAGATCAAGAAATAGAACATAATAGTAGCTTCCTTTTAGTAAATACAGCTTTAAAGGTAACTATGATCTGGAGTTTTTATTCCCTTAGGCAAACTTTCTGGCTTTTTGGAATTGAGATGAATGGAATACTGCAGGAGGTTCCTCTTGTATCTGGTTTATACTGTTCAACCTTCTGAGATTCATTTATGTTGCCATGTGTACCCATAACTCACTCATTTTAATTTACTTATGGCATACAGAAACTTCAATAAAGAAGATACATGTATGGCAAAAAGCACATAAAAAGATGCAAAAATCCTTAGTGATTAGATGAACACAAACTAAAAGCACAATAAGCTACCTAGTAGAATGTTAAGATTATCAAGATTGACCATCCCAAGTGTTAATAAGGATGTGCAACAAATGGAACTCTCATATGCTCTTGGGATTCAAAATGGTACAGCAATTTTGGAAAACATTTTGAGACTTTTTTAAAGGTTAAACACACAGTGACCATAGGATTCAGTCATTCCAATCCTAGGAAGTTCCTAAAGCCATGAAGACATATGCCTATAAAAAGTTTTACACAAAAGTTAGTCATAGCAGATTTATTTATAATATTCCCAAATTAGAGAGAATCCAAATGTCCATTAACAAATTGTGGTATACCCCTACAATGGTATGCTCTGAAGCAATAAAAAGGAATGTACTATTGCTTTATGCAGTGACATTGACTTTTGACATAATCGTAGCTAATGAAAGAAACCAGACTTTAAAAGGAATACGTACTATGTAATTTTATTTATATTAAATTCTAGAAAATGCACACTCATATACAGTGAGGGAAAGTATATTAGTTGTTGCCTGGGAGACTAGAAATCAGAGCAGCAGGAGAGAGATTGCAAAAAAGCATGAGGACATTTTTGAGGGTAATAGATATTTCAAAATTTTGATGTGACAACTCTATAGGTATGTAAATATGTCAAAGCTTATCAAATGAACATTTTATTGTGTGTGGTTTGTATAATCAATTCACATATTGAAACCTAATCCCCAATGGCATAGTATTAAGAAGTAGGACCTTTGGCAAATGACTAAATCATAGGAGCAAAGCTCTCATGAAGGAGATTAGTGTCCTTACAGGAGAAACTCAGAGAGATCCCTTACTCCTTCTACCATGTGAAGACACAGTTAGAAGGCACCGTCTATGAGAAAGCAGATCCCTGCCACATACGGAATCTGCCACCCCCTTGATCTTGAGCTTCTCATCCTCCAGAACCATGAGAAATGAATTTGTTTTGTTTATAAACTACCCAGTCTATGCATTTTGTTATAGCAGCCCAAACAAAAATACTGCAATTATATTTCAAGAAAGTTGTTAAAATATTTTCCTTGATAATTGAATAGATAAGTTGCTGCCCATCAACGATTACAAGCGTGAACAAAATTATTAAACTAAAACATTAATCTCTAGTTTTTAAAAATTTTGGTTAGTGTTCCACATACATGGGAATAAATGATACATCTTATTAGCTGAGCCTGGAATCAGTATGGCTCTGAACAGTCCCAATGATGATAAGTAAACATACAGATTAATCCATTTCTTTGACAGATACTTATTTTGTCTTTACTGTCTGCTCTGAGTCAGGAGTTATGAATGCAGAAATGAACCATTGCTCCCCTCCCCAAGTTAAATTCTACTGAGGAATCAATAAACCTACAGTTTTGCTCTGGTATGTATAAAGCTATGGGAGAAATGTGGTGTTACAAGTGTGCTTTTTGAGGGAACATTTCTGCCCAGAGGTGAGCAAGCACCAGAACAATTTTCTGGACCAAAAGGATGTAGTGGAGGGGGTGAACTTACAAGGGAAAATGAGAAATGAGTTTAGTTAGAAATGATTGTGATGCTTGAAATGCTAATAAGATATTTTAGAAGAGTTCCAGTTTATGCTGGAATTTGGGGTCTGGAAGTTAGAACCTAGGGGTAGTAGAGAAAGCCAAATGTATAGAAAATGTTGTCTTAGGAAAAATGTTTTAAAAGCAGCCTAAAACAGGTGTTAAAATAATTAATAAGGCAGTCATTATAGACTGAGGTGGCTCCAGCGCCCTGGGTTCCTACCTAAGCAAACAAACCCAATTCACAGTAAATGGTCATATGCTAGGAAATGAAACTTAAGCTCAACCAATCAGAAACTGCCAAGTAACCTCTAACTAGAGACTTTAAGGATACTGTTCCACTTTAACCAATCAAATATTTTCTATGTCTTGCTTCCTCGAACACCTTCTATTTTTCCTTTATGGCCCTTTAGTGGAGCCCAAACCACTGCACTCTGGTACTGTTCCATTTATGAATCACCGTCTAGTCAAATAAACTCTCTAAAATTTTGATGTACCTAAATGTATCTTGTAACACAGTTTAAAGCCAGTCTTTTGTTACAAGCATAAGAAAGAGAGCAAGCAAAGGGACTAAGGAATGTCAGTCAAAGAACTGAGAAATAAATTGGCAGATAAAAATGGAGAGAAGAGATACACATCACAGTAAGATGATGGTGAAATTCATTAAACCCCCATTATTTGAAGGTTGGCTGTGGGAAGAGTATTCTAAACATGGTGTTAAAGACAAAATGGCCTGCAAAGACCTTGTTCTGATCAAAATCTGCAGTCAATCTATGTATTTCACTAAAAAGAAATCAGCAAGTTATTGACAAGGAGCCCCCAAATTATCACTGAAACCTAAATTGAATAGCCATGCAATACAAAAATTCATTATTCCATGTGTTCATTAGAATAATTTTATATTTTTTATCATCTGATTGCAAAATTAGCCACATTTATGGTGAAGTATTTAAAACCTTTAACATTAGAAACATTTTCCAATTAATATGACTTTTTTTGTGCCTAAACATTTCCAAGTGCTAATGAATGACTGAGATGAATTTGGCTAAAAAAGCCTGCCGAATTTTACTGGTCCCTTACAGCATAGAAAAGCCAGATGATGCTTATAAAATAAGAATTAGAGGAGAATGGAAAAGTCAAATGCCAAGAAAGTTTGAGGGAGCCTCAAAAATGAGTGCCAAGAAAGTTGAACAAAGATAGCGGCAATATTAAAACAAAAGCTAATACTTTTAGTATATTCAAAGTGATATAGAACTTAAATTTTAAATCAAAATTAAATTGAGGTAATTTGTGTCTTCAATATTGAAGGGCAGAATATATATTATGTATCCCCAAAAAGATGAAACAAAGGAAACTACAGGAAATTTTAAAGATTCTTCAACTTAATTTCTGAATGAGGTTTCTTACATTTTTCCCCAAAATGCGCAATACAATTTCCCTTTATAATGTTGACAAAAATGGAAGAAAAATATTCTTAAAAAGCTTCTATTTCCATTTATTTAAAATTTAATTGCAAAGTTTTTTTTCTTGTAGATAAACAAATAACTTTGGTGGTGTTTTTTTACATTTTTAAATAATATCATTTATATTACCATATTAATAGTCACTGGATGATGTTTACATGTTCTTGTTTACATGTGCCATGGTTTTCACCAAATATGTTAAAAAGTATGGCTAGGATGAGTATCCGAACTTTTTATTTCCGGAAATATTTGTTTGGTTTTTAAAATAATCAGATGTCAGGAATTCTTGCAAAAATTTAAATAATTAATTTTGCTATTCAAAAAAAATAGCCTTATGAAAATGAAATGTTTGACATTTTGGACAAAACATTTATTATAAAATGATATTTGGTTAAGATTATAATAAACAATTCTGTATAGTACAGATTAAACTCTCTTTGCCACAAATATGGCTTTAAAATCAAGGTTAAGTTCTTCAAAAACCAATAAAAAGAGAACTTGAGATTCTGCCAAGCAGGTTTGCTGTTTGGTTTTTCCAGATCTGAGAGCCTTATGAATACCTGCCTGTGTCTCCAAATGGAGACAAGCCAGACAAGAGGTGAAATATGTTGATGGCTGTTGTTCCATTGTTTCAGGAAACACAAAACACTGGTCTGCTGATGAGGGAGTTTCACATTACTTGGAATTATTGTAATACATTTGTATATGAAAATAACAATTCAAACTATTGTCCTCAGGAAATTCCTCCCCCTTTCTGAGACTGAGAAAGATACTATCTTTTTAATTTACCTTAGGCATTTCAATATTATGTTTGATATTCGATGTGTATGAGTCTTTGAAACCACAAATTTTACCCATCCATCTAACATCAAATCAGCAGCCTCAAGTTTAAACCTGTTTTTATTTGATTTTTAGTATTGCACTTATTAATGTGAAGGCAACAAAATGAAAACAAACCAAAGTAGATCTGTAACCACCATCATGAAACACTAGCACATATGTAATTATTTCAATATGAGCTTCAGAGAGGCTTACTAATTCACAGTGATACTGGTTCACACAACGTGGACTTACAGATTCTAATCAATGACGCTTGTTGTAACTTTCCATTATCATTTGAAATAAGTTCTTTCTATGTCAGTTTCATTATGGCAACAAGAAGGATGGAATATTGTTCTATAATACAATCCTGGCATGACACTTTTTCACTGTTTTTCAAGAGAAACGTGGCGGGGTGGTGCAAGGCTACGGATGAGGGGTGAGGGGAGGGTGGGAGCAAGAGCTTCTCTAAAGGAAATCTGCAGTTTCCTAGATTGTGTGAGAGGTCCAGGCTTTTTGATCTAAAGAGAGATCCAATTTTATTTTCAAGGCATTTTGAATCATTTGAATCAAACTTGTAGAAGAAGATAGTTCAATAGTGGTTGCCAGGGGCCGCAGGAGAGAGAAACAGAATTGCTGTTCAATGTGTATGAAGTTTCAGTTACACTGGGTGTATTAGTCCATTCTCACACTGCTAAAGGAAATACCTTAGATTGGGTAATGTATAAAGAAAAGAGGTTTAATTGGCACACAGTTCTGCAGGCTTTATAGGAAGCATGACTGGGGAGGCCTCGGTCAACTTTCACTCATGGTGGAAGGCCAAGGGGAAACTACCTCATCTTACGTGGCCAGAGCAGAAGAGAGCAGGAGCTAAAGCAGGAGGTGCTACAGGCTTTTAAACAAACAGATTGCTTGAGAACTAACTATCATGAGAACAGGAAGGGGGAAATCTGTCCCCAGGATCCAATCACTTTCCACCAGGCTCCTCTTCCAACATTGGTGATTACAATTTTGTTAACTGTGGAGATGGAGGGTGTCCAGGATCTTGGCGTCTTGAACAAAGAATTGGACAAAATGCACAAACAAAGCAAGAAAGGAATGAAGGGATTTACTGAAAAATGAAAGCACACTCCACATTGTGGGAGTGGGCCTGAGCATAGGGGCTCAAAGGCCCCATTACGGAATTTTAGGGAGTTTAAATACTCTCTACTTGGGCTATGCTCCATGTAAAGGAAGAGGATGAAGTAAAGTTACAAAGTCATTTACTTGGTGTATGCTCTATGGAGAGGATATTTTCCGTTATAGCTGAAGTGTGAATTAGACTTAGGTTCCCAGCCTCCAGACCCTATTTTCCTGCCTCAGTTTGACATGAGATTTGGGCAGGAACACAGAGCCAACTGGTATCAGTAGGTGAATAAACTCTAAAGACCTGCTGTATAACATAGTGCCTAAATGTAATAATTCAGTATTATAGAATTGTACACCTCAAAATTTGTTGAGTGTTGATCTTATGTTAAGTATTCTTACCAGCACCCTACCCTAAGAGATATAAGGAAACTTTGTGAGGTGATGGATACGTCTATTACCTTGATTGTGGTGATAGTACCATGGGTGTTTTGTGTTTGCATAGATCCAAACTCATCAAACTGTACACATTAGATACATGAATTTTTGTCTATCAATTAAATCCCAAAAAAGCAGTAAAGGAATATTAAGTATAAAGAATAATGGGGAATAATGGAGTTTACATTGTTATGATACTTGAACCTTTTTAAAATACACATCATTCTATATTATGTGGGACTTATTACAGGATATGAAACTTTGTAATTTACTAGAAATAGAGGTATTTGTTTATTGTGTCCTTATGTCAAGTTATTAAATTCCAATAATATGGCTTTCCATGATGTCTTAAGATAATATTTGTCTATTTTTGTATAGTATATAATCTATATTTAGTGATCGCTACTATCACTTTCTACATTCCTCTGTGAAGTTATATATTAGGTCACAAAAATTTTTTTAGTTATAAGATATACTTTCTAATCTTGCAAGTTTATTATCATCAACTAATGTTGATATAAATACTTCATAAACTATTGTACTTTTTGGTCAGCAGAGCCGTGTTTGATGATGTTGATGTTAGTTGTCACTAAGTTTCTAACATGGATTTTAAAAAATTATTCACAGGTATTTAATTTTGCTCCTTTTTTCCTCAAAGCCATCAGTTTGGGAATGTTCCCCAGACATTCTTTTTATGTTAGCTTTTGCTACCTGTTCAAAATCACTGTATTTTTTCTCATTGACCCCGACAGAATAAACCAATAAACGACAATATAATATCTAGCTTAGTAGTGCTGTTTCATGGTGGAAAGAAGATGGAGGGGTGATTTCAAACAGACTCTTAAGCTATAACAGCCCAAATCACTCTGTCTCTCCCTATCTCTGTCTCTCTCTTTCTCTAACACACTCTCTCTCTCTCTCTCTCTCTCTCACACACACACACACACCCCTACCTTGCCCATTGTTCAGTTTGCATGTGCTCACCTCATGTGTGGGCAAGATTCATTCAGGGTGAAATCACTAGTGCCAGTGCTTTGAAAAGAAGACTGGGACGTTCATTCGCCTCCAGTGATCCAAGTGTGATAGTGAATGTACACATGCCTCTGTTGAAAAATCTGCTTATAATATTTCCGTTATTATATCATCAATTTTGCTGTTTCCTTCATTTGAAACTCAAAGGCAAAGAATAAATGGAAAATTTAGAAGAAAAATAGTGAATTAATCTAATTTAAATCTAATGACTGTAAAATGCAAAGAAAAATATTCTTGTTCTTCATTTTCTATTATTTGTAACTTATCATCTTGAGAAACTATGCTTGTTTGAATGCTTAAGGGAGGATATATCAGATCTATCTGAAACCAGTAGAGATCAACATCCCACTCACTGTACACAGTCTCAGATCTGAGAGAATAGCCATGATTAATGGGACTTATTCCTTTGCCAGCCTTAGGAGACAGATATTCTATCATTCCCTAAGACCGATATGTCAGGGGCTCTGGAGGAAGACTGAGTTGTTGTTCTGGCCACACAACAAATCTGAACCTCTTAAACAATGTAGAAAATAGAAAACAGTTGAATCCAAATAAAGGAACTTAGCTATTCACAACCAGCATTGCTACCACCTCTATCACCTGCATCTCTCTATTTGCCTTACCAACTCCCCTCTGATCATTTAAACTCTCTTTAGAGTCTCATTTTTATGTTAATTTTTGCTTCCTCTCTGTGTTACTGTCCTAAATTCCTACTTCCATCTCTTCTAAAAATTTCTACCACAAACCCAGGAATCCACATTTTAAGAATATTTAGAATAAGATCCATATTTTTAGAATATTTCTTTTCCTCCTTATCTTAAAATGAACTTCATGTTTTGAGGCTCATGTGCTCTGTTTATATCAGCCTCTGTTTATCTTTATCTTGTCAAATTCATGGTCATCTTTTCTTGTTCAACCAAACTCTAGAACTGAATCACTTTAGTTCTTTCAAATCTCCTAAATTCTCTTATTTTGGAGGACTTTGACATTCTTGTGCATGACTTTTGATAACCTCTGGACAAACTACTTTTATCCAATCTACTTCAATCACTTCCTCCTCTTGCCACATCCCAAGGCATTGTCATTCCTGGGCACTTTCAGGTCATTTGTGTGTATTTGTGCCACTCCCCTTCTAGGCCTACTTCTACTGAAAGAGTACTGACTAATCTCATTGTTCTTTGCACAGAATATACACAGAACCCTGCTAGGCTCCTGCTAGATCAACAGATAGGTTGATCTGTTTTGTGCTTCATATCTCCCATATTATGAGCATATTTGGGCAACATCTGCCTGTTACTCTGATTGATCTGCTCTTACTGTGGTCCAAGTTTTCTGCTGGACTCTATGGGGCATATCAGATGGAATTCGATCTGTGAGTTTAGTCATTTTTGGTTAATTGGTAAGAGTATAATACGTACTTTGTCTGTCGAGGTTATGTTATGTTCATATTAGTTTGTTCTAGCTCTGTATCACAGTACTATCCCAGTTATTAGTAAAATGGAATATCATTAATATCAGACCTTGTCGGATTTCCTTCTCAAAATAATCCCTAGAGGAAAGAAAAAGTAAGTGTTAGGATTTACAAAACCCCATTCAGTTCATCTAAATATCTATTTTAAATTACTGTTATTTTCATAATTGTTCTATCCTCTCTTCACACAGGTCTAACTAACTGTTCTCTCTTTCTACAATTCACTGCATATATCACAGAGATTTCAGGTCTGAGCATAGTCATTATTCCTTTCAGTATGCCTTTTCTATCTTTGCCATTTTTCTTTATTATATTTCAGTTTATTCTCCAAGTATCATAGCTTTCTACTCTCATGGCATTTTTTACATTGTATATTAAATGACTGTCCATCTTTTTCACTGATCTCAGAATTTAAAGTCTGGTGGAGAAAACAGGAAATATCTTTCTCCTCCATTGTATCCCGAGTTCTTTGCACATTTGGCGTCACAATATAGTGATTCAGTAAATATTTGTTGGAAATCATTGACTGCATGCAGTAATGTATAAAAATATATCAAAATGCTTATTTTGCATTTTGATTTTATAAATGAAGCAATAAGTGTAACTAAACTATTACTTTCATTCTGCAATGTCACCAACAAGGATTCACTTCAATATGTGAAATTATAGTTTCTGATAAAACAAAAAGAGGAAGATATGTGCTTTTATAAATTTACCAGTATGATACTGAAATCATTTTAATGATTAACTTTGGTACATAATATTTTATTTATTTATCTATTTATTTGTTTGTTTGTTTATTTTTACATTATTATTTTTTTGAGATGGAGTCTCACTCTGTCGCCCAGGCTGGAGTGCAGTGGCGCAATCTCGGCTCACTGCAAGCTCCACCAACCAGGTTCACTCCATTCTCTTGCCTGAGCCTACCGAGTAGCTGGGACTACAGGGGCCCACCATCACGCCCGGCTAATTTTTTGTATTTTTAGTAGAGACGGGGTTTCACCGTGTTAGTCAGGATAGTCTCCATCTCCTGACCTCGTGATCCACCCATCTCGACCTCCCAAAGTGCTGGGATTACAGGCATGAGCCACCATGCCCGGCCAATATTTTAAAATTAAATTCAATGCTTTAACAAAGTATTGAAATGTAATACTTTACATGTTCCAAAAAATAACTTTTGAAAAGGAAACATTTATTTGGGTAAATTGTGAGAAAACATATCTCAAATAGAGTTTAAAATTTGTTTTCCAAGTTCAAGTTTTTATACTGCAGTAAATATTTTGTTTTTTTTTTTTTTTTTTTTTTAAATTTATTTATT